>NC_044558.1:110507297-110610291 GCF_007565055.1 Rhinopithecus roxellana
TGAACAGTTTCCTAACACTGTTGTCGTGATTATGCAAAGGTATATTTGGGATCTCATTGAGGGCCCTGGTGAAAAAGGAAATATTCTCACATAATTACTAAAGAGCAGCTTTCTGAGAAACTGCATTGCCATGGGTGAATGCAACTCACAGAGTTACACGTTCTCTTCAGTGATCAGTTTGTTAACACAGGTGTCTGAAATCTGCAATTAAGATACTTCATAATGCAATGAAACTTACGGTGACACAGGAAACATCCACAGATGAAAAAATAGAAAGAAGCTTTCTTAGAAACTTCTTGGTGATGTGTGAATTCATCTCACAGAGTTACACTTATGTTTTGTGGAGCAGTCCATTAACACTGTGTTTGAGGAACCTGAGAAGGGCTTCCTTGGATCGCATTGTGGCCTACGCTGCTAAAGCTCATTTCTTCCGTTCAAAATGTGAAAGAAGCTTTCTGAGAAATTCTTTCTGATCTGTGAGGTTCATCTCACAGAGTTACAACCTTTGCCTCGAGAAGCAGTTTGCTAACACTCTTTTCGTGGATACTGGAAAGTGATATTTGGGAGCCCATAGGGACCCATTTTGAAAAGGAAATATCCTCTCATAATAAATACAGAGAAGCTTTCTGAGAGATTGCTTTCTGATGTGTGACTTCATCTCACAGAGTTACGCCAGTGTTTTCTGGAGCCGTTTCTTCGGACTGTTTCCATGGATTCGGAGAAGTGACGTTTCAGATGGCTTTGAAGAATAGAAGGAGAAAGGAAATATCCTCCAAGAAATAGCGGAATCAAGCTTTCTGAGAAACTGCTTTGTGATATGTGAATTCATTTCACAGTGTTACATCACCATTTTTCGGGGGAGTTTCCTAGCACTCATTATGAGGAATCTCAGATGTGATGTTTCGGATATCGTTGAATCGCATGGTGAAGAGGGAACTATCCTCAGAGAAACCTGCCAGAGAAGCCTTCTCAGAAACTTCTATCTTGTTGGTGAAATCAGCCCACAGATGTCCATCACTGTTTTCAGTGAGGAAACTTGCTAGCAGAGTTTCGCAGAATCTGCAATAGGACACACGGTGGCGCTCCGAGACCACAAATAACCTCGTCTTCCTAAAGAAAGAAGCTTTCTGAGAAACTGCTTTGTGATGTGTGAATTGAACTCACTAAGTTACAGCTGTATTTCGTGGGGCCGTGGAATAGCCCTATTTTGTGTGGAATCTGAGAACAGATATTCCGGATCCCATTGAAAACAATGGGACCAATGGAAATATCTTCCATAAAAACGTGAAAGAAGCTTTCTGAGAAACTTCCTTCTGATCTGTGAGTTTATCTCACAGACTTATAATTAGACTTCAGGAAGCAGTTTGCTAACAGTCTTTTCGTGGAAACTGGAAAGTGATATTGGGAGCCCTTAGGGACCCATGGTGAAAAAGGAAATATCCTCACATAATAACTACAGAGAAGCTTTCTGAGAGATTGCTTTCTGATGGGTGACTTCATCACACAGAGTTCCACCCTTCCCTTCTTGGAACAGTTTGCTAACACTGTTGTCGTGGATTCTGCAAAGGTATATTTGGGAGCTCATTGAGGGCTCTGGTGAAAAAGGAAATATCCTCACATAATAACTAAAGAGCAGCTTTCTGAGAAACTGCACTGCCATGTGTGAATGCAACTCACAGAGTTACACGTTTCTCTTCAGTGAACAGTTTGTTAACACAGCTTTCTGGAAATCTGCAATTAGATAATTCATAGCGCAATGAAACATACGGTGACAAAGGAAACATCCACGGATGAAAACTAGAAAGAAGCTTTCTTAGAAACTTCTTGGTGATGTGAGAATTCATCTCACAGAGTTACACTTATGTTTCGTGGAGCAGTCCATTAACACTGTCTTTGAGGAACCTGAGAAGGGCTTCCTTGGAACGCATTGAGGCCTACGCTAATGAAGGAAATTTCATCCGTTCAAAACGTGAAAGAAGCTTTCTGAGAAACTTCTTTCTGATCTGTGAGTTCATCTCACAGACTTATACTTTAGACTTCAGGAAGCAGTTTGCTAACACTCTTTTCGTGGAAACTGGAAAGTGATATTTGGGAGCCCATGGGGACCCAGGGTGAAAAAGGAATATCATCACATAATAACTACAGAGAAGCTTTCTGAGAGATTGCTTTCTGATGGGTGACTTCATCACACAGAGTTCCACCCTTCCCTTCTTGGAACAGTTTGCTAACACTGTTGTCGTGGATTCTGCAAAGGTATACTTGGGAGCTCATTGATGGCTCTGGTGAAAAAGGAAATATCCTCACATAATAACTAAAGAGCAGCTTTCTGAGAAACTGCACTGCCATGTGTGAATGCAACTCACAGAGTTACACGTTTCTCTTTAGTGATCAGTTTGTTAACACAGGTTTCTGGAAATCTGCAATTAGATACTTCATAGCGCAATGAAACATACGGTGACAAAGGAAACATCCACAGATGAAAACTAGAAAGAAGCTTTCTTAGAAACTTCTTGGTGATGTGAGAATTCATCTCAAAGAGTTACATTTATGTTTCGTGGAGCAGTCCATTAACACTGTCTTTGAGGAACCTGAGAAGGGCTTTCTTGGATCGCATTGTGGCCTACGCTGATGAAGCACATTCTTCCGTTCAAAACGTGAAAGAAGCTTTCTGAGAAACGTCTTTCTGATCTGTGAGTTCATCTCACAGAGTTACAACCTATGCCTCGAGAAGCATTTGCTAACACTCTTTTCGTGGAAAGTGGAAAGTGATATTTGGGAGCCCATAGGGACCCATTGTGAAAAAGGAAATATCCTCTCATAATAACTACAGAGAAGCTTTCTGAGAGATTGCTTTCTGATGTGTGACTTCATCTCACAGAGTTACGTCAGTGTTTTTTGGAGCCGTTTCTTAGGACTGTTTCCGTGGATTCCGAGAAGTGACATTTCAGATGGCTTTGAAGAATAGAAGGAGAAACGAAATATCCTCCAAGAAAAAGCGGAATCAAGCTTTCTGGGAAACTGCTTTGTGATATGTGAATTCATTTCACAGTGTTACATCACCCTTTTTCGGGGTAGTTTCCTAGCACTCATTTTGAGGAATCTCAGATGGGATGTTTCGGATATCGTTGAATCGCATGGTGAAGAAGGAACTATCCTCAGAGAAACCTGCAGAGAAGCCTTCTCAGAAACTTCTATTGTTGGTGAATTCAGCCCACAGAAGGCCATCACTGTTTCATTGAGAAACTTGCTAGCAGAGTTTTCGCAGAATCTGCAATAGGACACACGGTGCGCTCCGAGACCACAAATAACCTCGTCTTCCTAAAGAAAGAATCTTTCTGAGAAATAGCTTTGTGATGTGTGAATTGAACTCACTAAGTTACAGCTGTATTTCGTGGGGCCGTGGAATAGCCCTATTTGTGTGGAATCTGAGAACAGATATTCCGGATCCCATTGAAAACAATGGGACCAATGGAAATATCTTCCAATAAAAACGTGAAAGAAGCTTTCTGAGAAACTTTCTTCTGATCTGTGAGTTCATCTCACAGACTTATAATTTAGACTTCAGGAAGCAGCTTGCTAACACTCTTTTAGTGGAAACTATAAAGTTATATTTGGGAGCCCATGGGGACCGATGGTGAAAAAGGAAATATCCTCACATAATAACTACAGAGAAGCTTTCTGAGAGATTGCTTTCTGATGTGTGACATCATCACACAGAGTTCCACCGTTCCCTTCTTGGAACAGTTTGCTAACACTGTTGTCGTGGATTCTGCAAATGTATATTTGGGAGCTCATTGAGGGCTCTGGTGAAAAAGGAAATATCCTCACATAATAACTAAAGAGCAACTTTCTGAAAAACTGCACTGCCATGTGTGAATGCAACTCACAGAGTTACTCGTTTCTCTTCAGTGATCAGTTTGTTAACACAGTTTTCTGGAAATCTGCAATTAGATACTTCGTTGCGCAATGATTCTTACGGTGACCAAGGAAACATCCACACATGAAAACTAAAAAGAAGCTTTCTTAGAAACTTCTTGGTGATGTGTGAATTCATCTCACAGAGTTACACTTATGTTTCCTGGAGCAGTCCATTAACACTGTCTTTGAGGAACCCGAGAAGGGCTTCCTTGGATCGCATTGAGGCCTACGCTGATGAAGGAAATTTCATCCGTTCAAAACGTGGAAGAAGCTTTCTGAGAAACTCCTTTCTGATCTGTGAGTTCATCTCACAGACTTATAATTTAGACTTCAGGACGCAGTTTGCTAACACTCTTTTCGTGGAATCTGGAAAGTGATATTTGGGAGCCCATAGGGACCGATGGTGAAAAAGGAAATATCCTCACATAGTAACTACAGAGAAGGTTTCTGAGAGATTGCTTTCTGATGTGTGACTTCATCATACAGAATTTCACCCTTCCCTTCTTGGAACAGTTTGCTAACACTGTTGTCGTGGATTCTGCAAAGGTATATTTGGGAGCTCTTTGAGGGCCCTGGTGAAAAAGGAAATATTCTCACATAATAACTAAAGAGCAGGTTTCTGAGAAACTGCACTGCCATGTGTGAATGCAACTCACAATGTTAGACTTTTCTCTTCAGTGATCAGTTTGTTAACACAGTATTCTGGATATCTGCAATTAGATACTTCATAGCGCAATGAAACATACGGTGACAAAGGAAACATCCACAGATGAAAACTAGAAAGAAGCTTTCTTAGAAACTTCTTGGTGATGTGAGAATTCATCTCACAGAGTTACACTTATGTTTCGTGGAGCAGTCCATTAACACTGTCTTTGAGGAACCTGAGAAGGGCTTCCTTGGAACGCATTGAGGCCTACGCTGATGAAGGAAATTTCATCCGTTCAAAACGTGAAAGAAGCTTTCTGAGAAACTTCTTTCTGATCTGTGGGTTCATCTCACAGACTTATAATTTAGACTTCAGGACGCAGTTTGCTAACACTCTTTTCGTGGAATCTGGAAAGTGATATTTGGGAGCCCATAGGGACCGATGGTGAAAAAGGAAATATCCTCACATAATAACTACAGAGAAGCTTTCTGAGAGATTGCTTTCTGATGGGTGACTTCATCACACAGAGTTCCACACTTCCCTTATTGGAACAGTTTGCTAACACTGTTGTCGTGGATTCTGCAAAGGTATATTTGGGAGCTCATTGAGGGCTCTGGTGAAAAAGGAAATATCCTCACATAAGAACTAAATAGCAGCTTTCTGAGAAACTGCACTGCCATGTGTGAATGCAACTCACAGAGTTACACGTTTCTCTTCAGTGATCAGTTTGTTAACACAGTTTTCTGGAAATCTGCAATTAGATACTTCGTTGCGCAATGATTCTTACGGTGACCAAGGAAACATCCACACATGAAAACTAGAAAGAAGCTTTCTTAGAAACTTCTTGGTGATGTGTGAATTCATCTCACAGAGTTACACTTATGTTTCCTGGAGCAGTCCATTAACACTGTCTTTGAGGAAACTGAGAAGGGCTTCCTTGGATCGCATTGAGGCCTACGCTGATGAAGGAAAGTTCATCCGTTCAAAACGTGAAAGAAGATTTCTGAGAAACTCCTTTCTCATCTGTGAGTTCATCTCACAGACTTATAATTTAGACTTCAGGACGCAGTTGGCTAACACTCTTTTCGTGGAATCTGGAAAATGATATTTGGGAGCCCATAGGGACCGATGGTGAAAAAGGAAATATCCTCACATAGTAACTACAGAGAAGGTTTCTGAGAGATTGCTTTCTGATGTGTGACTTCATCACACAGAATTTCACCCTTCCCTTCTTGGAACAGTTTGCTAACACTGTTGTTGTGGATTCTGCAAAGGTATATTTGGGAGCTCATTGTGGGCCCTGGTGAAAAAGGAAATATTCTCACATAATAACTAAAGAGCAGCTTTTTGAGAAACTGCATTGCCATGTGTGAATGCAACTGACAGAGTTACACGTTTCTCTTCAGTGATCAGTTTGTTAACACAGTTTTCTGGAAATCTGCAATTAGATACTTCATTGCGCAATGATTCTTACGGTGACCAAGGAAACATCCACAGATGAAAACTAGAAAGAAGCTTTCTGAGAAACTTCTTTCTGATCTGTGAGTTCATCTCACAGATTTACAACCTCTGCCTCAAGAAGCAGTTTGCTAGCACTCTTTTCGTGGAATCTGCAAAGTGATATTTGGGAGCCTTTTGGGGCCCATGGTGATAAAGGAAATATTCTCACATAATAACTAAAGAGAATCTTTCAGAGAAACTGCATTGCCATGTGTGAAAGCAACTCACAGAGTTACACGTGTCTCTTCAGTGATCAGTTTGTTAGCACAGTTTTGTGGAAATCTGCAATTAGATACTTCATAGCGCAATGAGCATTACAGTGATAAATAAAATATCCACAGATGAAAACTAGAAAGAAGCTTTCTTAGAAACTTCTTGGTGATGTGTGAATTCATCTCACAGAGTTACACTTATGTTTCGTGGAGCAGTCCATTAACACTGTCTTTGGGAAAACTAAGAAGGGTTCTTTGGATCACATTGAGGCCTACGCTGATAAAGGAAATTTCATCCGTTCAAAACGTGAAAGAAGCTTTCTGAGAAACTTCTTTCTGATCTGTGAGTTCATCTCACATACTTACAACCTCTGCCTCAAGAAGCAGTTTGCTAACACTCTTTTCGTGGAATCTGCAAAGTGATATTTGGGAGCCTATTGGGGCCCATGGTGATAAAGGAAATATCCTCACATAATAACTAAAGAGAAGCTTTCAGAGAAACTGCATTGCCATGTGTGGATGCAACTCACAGAGTTACACGTTTCTCTTCAGTGATCAGTTTGTTAGCACACTTTTCTGGAGATCTGCAATTAGATACTTCATAGCGCAATGAACATTACAGTGACAAAGGGAATATCCACAGATGAAAACCAGAAAGAAGCTTTCTTAGAAACTTCTTGGTGATGTGTGAATTCATCTCACAGAGTTACACTTATGTTTCGTGGAGCAGTCCATTAACACTGTCTTTGAGGAATCTGAGAAGGGCTTCTTTGGATCACATTGAGGCCTACGCTGAAAAAGGAAATTTCATCCGTTCAAAACGTCAAAGAAGCTTTCTGAGAAACTTCTTTCTGATCTGTGAGTTCATCCCACAGAGTTACAAACTCTGCCTCAAGAAGCAGTTTGCTAACACTCTTTTCGTGGAATCTGCAAAGTGATATTTGGGAGCCTTTTGGGGCCCATGGTGATAAAGGAAATATCCTCACATAATAACTAAAGAGAAGCTTTCTGAGAAACTGCATTGCCAGCACAGTTTTCTGGAAATCTGCAATTAGATACTTCATAGCGCAATGAACATTACAGTGACAAAGGAAATATCCACAGATGAAAACTTGAAAGAACCTTTCTTAGAAACTTCTTGGTGATGTGTGAATTCATCTCACAGAGTTACACTTATGTTTCGTGGAGCAGTCCATTAACAATGTCTTTGGGGAAACTTAGAAGGTCGTCTTTGGATCACATTGAGGCCTACGCTGATAAAGGAAATTTCTTTTGTTCAAAACGTGAAAGAAGCTTTCTGAGACACTTCTTTCTGATCAGTGAGTTCATCCCACAGAGTTACAACCTCTGCCTCAAGAAGCAGTTTGCTAACACTCTTTTCGTGGAATCTGCAAAGTGATATTTGGGAGCCTATTGGGGCCCATGGTGATAAAGGAAATATCCTCACATAATAACTAAAGAGAAGCTTTCTGAGAAACTGCATTGCCATGTGTGAATGCAACTCATAGAGTTACACTTTTCTCTTCAGTGATCAGTTTGTTAGCACAGTTTTCTGGAGATCTGCAGTTAGATCCTTCATAGCGCCATGAACATTACAGTGACAAAGGAAATATCCACAGATGAAAACTAGAAAGAAGCTTTCTTAGAAACTTCTTGGTGATGTCTGAATTCATCTCACAGAGTTACCCTTATGTTTCGTGGAGCAGTCCATTAACACTGTCTTTGAGGAAACTGAGAAGGGCTTCTTTGGATCACATTGAGGCCTACGCTGATAAAGGAAATTTCATCCGTTCAAAACGTGAAAGAAGCTTTCTGAGAAACTTCTTTCTGATCTGTGAGTTCATCACACAGAGTTACAACCTCTGCCTCAAGAAGCAGTTTGCTAACACTCTTTTCGTGGAATCTGCAAAGTGATATTTGGGAGCCTTTTGGGGCCCATGGTGTAAAGGAAATATCCTCACAGAATAACTAAAGAGAAGCTTTCTGAGAAACTGCATTGCCAGCGCAGTTTGCTGGTAATCTGCAATTAGATACTTCATAGCGCAATGAACATTACAGTGACAAAGGAAATATCCACAGATGAATACTAGAAAGAAACTTTCTTAGAAACTTCTTGGTGATGTGTGAATTCATCTCACAGAGTTACACTTATGTTTCCTGGAGCAGTCCATTAACACTGTCTTTGAGGAACCCGAGAAGGGCTTCCTTGGATCGCATTGAGGCCTACGCTGATGAAGGAAATTTCATCCATTCAAAACGTGAAAGAAGATTTCTGAGAAACTCCTTTCTCATCTGTGAGTTCATCTCACAGACTTATAATTTAGACTTCAGGACGCAGTTGGCTAACACTCTTTTCGTGGAATCTGGAAAGAGATATTTGGGAGCCCATAGGGACCGATGGTGAAAAAGGAAATATCCTCACATAGTAACTACAGAGAAGGTTTCTGAGAGATTGCTTTCTGATGTGTGACTTCATCACACAGAATTTCACCCTTCCCTTCTTGGAACAGTTTGCTAACACTGTTGTTGTGGATTCTGCAAAGGTATATTTGGGAGCTCATTGTGGGCCCTGGTGAAAAAGGAAATATTCTCACATAATAACTAAAGAGCAGCTTTTTGAGAAACTGCATTGCCATGTGCGAATGCAACTGACAGAGTTACACGTTTCTCTTCAGTGATCAGTTTGTTAACACAGTTTTCTGGAAATCTGCAATTAGATACTTCATTGCGCAATGATTCTTACGGTGACCAAGGAAACATCCACAGATGAAAACTAGAAAGAAGCTTTCTGAGAAACTTCTTTCTGATCTGTGAGTTCATCTCACAGATTTACAACCTCTGCCTCAAGAAGCAGTTTGCTAGCACTCTTTTCGTGGAATCTGCAAAGTGATATTTGGGAGCCTTTTGGGGCCCATGGTGATAAAGGAAATATCCTCACATAATACCTAAAGAGAAGCTTTCTGAGAAACTGCATTGCCAGCACAGTTTTCTGGAAATCTGCAATTAGATACTTCATAGCGCAATGAACATTACAGTGACAAAGGAAATATCCACAGATGAAAACTAGAAAGAAGCTTTCTTAGAAACTTCTTGGTGATGTGTGAATTCATCTCACAGAGTTACACTTATGTTTCGTGGAGCAGTCCATTAACACTGTCTTTGAGGAATCTGTGAAGGGCTTCTTTGGATCACATTGAGGCCTACGCTGATAAAGGAAATTTCATCCGTTCAAAACGTGAAAGAAGCTTTCTGAGAAACTTCTTTCTGATCTGTGAGTTCACCTCACAGAGTTACAACCTCTGCCTCAAGTAGCAGTTTGCTAACACTCTTCTCGTGGAATCTGCAAAGTGATATTTGGGAGCCTATAGGGGCCCATGGTGATAAAGGAAATATCCTCATATAATAACTAAAGAGAAGCTTTCTGAGAAACTGCATTGCCATGTGTGAATGCAACTCACAGAGTTACACGTTTCTCTTCAGTGATCAGTTTGTTAGCACAGTTTTCTGGAGATCTGCAATTAAATACTTCATAGCGCAATGAACATTACAGTGACAAAGGAAATATCCACAGATGAAAACTAGAAAGAAGCTTTCCTAGAAACTTCTTGGTGATGTGTGAATTCATCTCACAGAGTTACACTTATGTTTCTTGGGGCAGTCCATTAACACTGTCTTTGGGGAAACTGAGAAGGTTTTCTTTGGATCACATTGAGGCCTACGCTGATAAAGGAAATTTCTTCCGTTCAAAACGTGAAAGAAGCTTTCTGAGAAACTTCTTTCTGATCTGTGAGTTCATCTCACAGAGTTACAACCTCTGCCTCAAGATGTAGTTTGCTAACACTCTTTTCGTGGAATCTGCAAAGTGATATTTGGGAGCCTATAGGGGCCCATAGTGATAAAGGAAATATCCTCACATAATAACTAAAGAGAAGCTTTCTGAAAAACTGCATTGCCATGTGTGAATGCAACTCACAGAGTTACACGTTTCTCTTCAGTGATCCGTTTGTTAGCACAGTTTTCTGGTAATCTGCAATTAGATACATCATAGCCCAGTGAACATTACGGACAAAGGAAATATCCACAGATGAAAACTAGAAAGAAGCTTCCTTAGAAACTTCTTGGTGATGTGTGAATTCATCTCACAGAGTTACACTTAACTTTCGTGGAGCAGTCCATTAATACTGTCTTTGAGGAATCTGAGAAGGGCTTCTTTGGATCACATTGAGGCCTACGCTGATAAAGGAAATTTCATCCATTCAAAAGGTGAAAGAAGCTTTCTGAGAAACTTCTTTCTGATCTGTGAGTTCATCTCACAGAGTTACAACCTCTGCCTCAAGAAGCAGTTTGCTAAAACTCTTTTCGTGGAATCTGCAAAGTGATATTTGGGAGCCTTTTGGGGCCCCTGGTGATAAAGGAAATATCCTCACATAATAACCAAAGAGAAGCTTTCTGAGAAACTGCATTGCCATGTGTGAATGCAACTCACAGAGTTACACGTTTCTCTTCAGTGATCAGTTTGTTAGCACAGTTTTCTGGAAATCTGCAATTAGATACTTCATAGCGCAGTGAACATTACAGTGACAAAGGAAATATCCACAGATGAAAACTAGAAAGAAGCTTTCTTAGAAACTTCTTGGTGATGTGTGAATTCATCTCACAGAGTTACACTTATGTTTCGTGGAGCAGTCCATTAACACTGTCTTTGAGGAATCTGAGAAGGGCTTCTTTGGATCACATTGAGGCCTACGCTGATAAAGGAAATTTCGTCTGTTCAAAAGGTGAAAGAAGCTTTCTTGAAACTTCTTTCTGATCTTTGAGTTCATCTCACTGAGTTACGACATCTGCCTCAAGAAGCAGTTTGCTAACACTCTTTTCGTGGAATCTGCAAAGTGATATTTGGGAGTCTTTTGGGGCCCATGGTGAAAAAGGAAATATCCTCACATAATAACTAAAGAGAAGCTTTCTGAGAAACTGCATTGCCAGCACAGTTTTCTGGAAATCTGCAATTAGATACTTCATAGCGCAATGAACATTACAGTGACAAAGGAAATATCCACAGATGAAAACTTGAAAGAAGCTTTCTTAGAAACTTCTTGGTGATGTGTGAATTCATCTCACAGAGTTACACTTATGTTTCGTGGAGCAGTCCATTAACAATGTCTTTGGGGAAACTGAGAAGGTCTTCTTTGGATCACATTGAGGCCTACGCTGATAAAGGAAATTTCTTTTGTTCAAAACGTGAAAGAAGCTTTCTGAGACACTTCTTTCTGATCAGTGAGTTCATCCCACAGAGTTACAACCTCTGCCTCAAGAAGCAGTTTGCTAACACTGTTTTCGTGGAATCTGCAAAGTGATATTTGGGAGCATTTTGGGGCTCATGGTGTAAAGGAAATATCCTCACATAATAACTAAAGAGAAGCTTTCTGAGAAACTGCATTGCCAGCAGAGTTTTCTGGAAATCTACAATTAGATACTTCATAGCGCAATGAACATTACAGTGACAAAGGAAATATCCACAGATGAAAAGTAGAAAGAAGCTTTCTTAGAAACTTCTTGGTGATGTGTGAATTCATCTCACAGAGTTACACTTATGTTTCGTGGAGCAGTCCATTAACACTGTCTTTGAGGAATCTGAGAAGGGCTTCATTGTATCACATTGAGGCCTACGCTGATAAAGGAAATTTCATCCGTTCAAAAGGTGAAAGAAGCTTTCTGAGAAACTTCTTTCTGATCTGTGAGTTCATCTCACAGAGTTACAACCTCTGCCTCAAGAAGCAGTTTGCTAACACTCTTTTCGTGGAATCTGCAAAGTGATATTTGGGAGCCTATTGGGGCCCATGGTGATAAAGCAAATATCCTCACATAATAACTAAAGAGAAGCTTTCTGAGAAACTGCATTGCCATGTGTGAATGCAACTCACAGAGTTACACGTTTCTCTTCAGTGATCAGTCTGTTAGCACAGTTTTCTGGAAATCTGCAATTAGATACTTCATAGCCATTGAGCATTACAGTGACAAATAAAATATCCACAGATGAAAACTAGAAAGAAGCTTTCTTAGAAACTTCTTGGTGTTGTGTGAATTCATCTCACAGAGTTACACTTATGTTTCATGGAGCAGTCCATTAACACTGTCTTTGGGGAAACTGAGAAGGGCTTCTTTGGATCACATTGAGGCCTACGCTGATAAAGGAAATTTCTTCCGTTCAAAACGTGAAAGAAGCTTTCTGAGAAACTTCTTTCTGATCTGTGAGTTCATCTCACAGAGTTACAAGCTCTGCCTCAAGAAGCAGTTTGCTAACACTCTTTTCGTGGAATCTGCAAAGTGATATTTGGGAGCCTTTTGGGGCCCATGGTGATAAAGGAAATATCCTCACATAATAACTAAAGAGAAGCTTTCTGAGAAACTGCATTGCCATGTGTGAATGCAACTCACAGAGTTACACGTTTCTCTTCAGTGATCAGTTTGTTAGCACAGTTTTGTGGAAATCTGCAGTTAGATACTTCATAGCGCAATGAGCATTACAGTGACAAAGGAAATATCCAGAGATGAAAACTAGAAAGAAGCTTTCGTAGAAACTTCTTGGTGATGTGTGAATTCATCTCACAGAGTTACACTTATGTTTCATGGAGCAGTCCATTAACAATGTCTTTGGGGAAACTGAGAAGGTCTTCTTTGGATCACATTGAGGCCTACGCTGATAAAGGAAATTTCTTTTGTTCAAAACGTGAAAGAAGCTTTCTGAGACACTTCTTTCTGATCTGTGAGTTCATCTCACAGAGTTACAACCTCTGCCTCAAGAAGCAGTTTGCTAACACTCTTTTCGTGGAATCTGCAAAGTGATATTTGGGAGCCTTTTGGGGCCCATGGTGATAAAGGAAATATCCTCACATAATAACTAAAGAGAAGCTTTCTGAGAAACTGCATTGCCATGTGTGAATGCAACTCACAGAGTTACACGTTTCTCTTCAGTGATCAGTTTGTTAGCACAGTTTTCTGGAAATCTGCAATTAGATACTTCATAGCGCCATGAACATTACAGTGACAAAGGAAATATCCACAGATGAAAACTAGAAAGAAGCTTTTTAGAAACTTCTTGGTGATGTGTGAATTCATCTCACAGAGTTACACTTATGTTTCGTGG
The DNA here is from genome assembly GCF_007565055.1 of Rhinopithecus roxellana. Lineage (NCBI taxonomy): Eukaryota > Metazoa > Chordata > Mammalia > Primates > Cercopithecidae > Rhinopithecus > Rhinopithecus roxellana. The sequence goes on from NC_044558.1 coordinate 110,520,718, forward strand.
AGCAGTATATTAACACTGTCTTTGCGGAAACTGAGAAGGTCTTCTTTGGATCACATTGAGGCCTACGCTGATAAAGGCAATTTCTTCTGTTCAAAACGTGAAAGAAGCTTTCTGAGACACTTCTTTCTGATCAGTGAGTTCATCTCACAGAGTTACAAGCTCTGCCTCAAGAAGCAGTTTGCTAACACTCTTTTCGTGGAATCTGCAAAGTGATATTTGGGAGCCTTTTGGGGCCCATGGTGATAAAGGAAATATCCTCACATAATAATTAAGAGAAGCTTTCTGAGAAACTGCATTGCCATGTGTGAATGCAACTCACAGAGTTACACGTTTCTCTTCAGTGATCAGTTTGTTAGCACAGTTTTCTGGAAATCTGCAATTAGATACTTCATAGCGCAATGAACATTACAGTGACAAAGGAAATATCCACCGATGAAAACTAGAAAGAAGCTTTCTTAGAAACTTCTTGGTAATGTGTGAATTCATCTCACAGAGTTACACTCATGTTTCGTGGAGCAGTCCATTAACACGGTCTTTGAGGAATCTGAGAAGGGCTTCTTTGGATCACATTGAGGCCTACGCTGATAAAGGAAATTTCATCCGTTCAAAAGGTGAAAGAAGCTTTCTGAGAAACTTCTTTCTGATCTGTGAGTTCATCTCACAGAGTTACAACCTCTGCCTCAAGAAGCAGTTTGCTAACACTCTTTTCGTGGAATCTGCAAAGTGATATTTGGGAGTCTTTTGGGGCCCATGGTGTAAAGGAAATATCCTCACATAATAACTAAAGAGAAGCTTTCTGAGAAACTGCATTGCCAGCACAGTTTTCTGGAAATCTGCAATTAGATACTTCATAGCGCAATGAACATTACAGTGAAAAAGGAAATATCCACAGATGAAAAGTACAAAGAAGCTTTCTTAGAAACTTCTTGGTGATGTGTGAATTCATCTCACAGAGTTACACTTATGTTTCTTGGAGCAGTCCATTAACACTGTCTTTGAGGAATCTGAGAAGGGCTTCTTTGGATCACATTGAGGCCTACGCTGATAAAGGAAATTTCATCTGTTCAAAACGTGAAAGAAGCTTTCTGAGAAACTTCTTTCTGATCTGTGAGTTCATCTCACAGAGTTACAACCTCTGCCTCAAGAAGCAGTTTGCTAACACTCTTTTCGTGGAATCTGCAAAGTGATATTTGGGAGCCTATTGGGGCCCAGGGTGATAAAGGAAATATCCTCACATAATAACTAAAGAGAAGCTTTCTGAGAAACTGCATTGCCATGTGTGAATGCAACTCACAGAGTTACACGTTTCTCTTCAGTGATCAGTTTGTTAGCACAGTTTTCTGGAAATCTGCAATTAGATACTTCATAGCGCAATGAACATTACAGTGACAAAGGAAATATCCACAGATGAAAACTAGAAAGAAGCTTTCTTAGAAACTTCTTGGTGATGTGTGAATTCATCTCATGGAGTTACACTTATGTTTCGTGGAGCAGTCCGTTGACACTGTCTTTGAGGAAACTGAGAAGGGCTTCTTTGGATCACATTGAGGCCTACGCTGATAAAGGAAATTTCATCCGTTCAAAACGTGAAAGAAGCTTTCTGAGAAACTTCTTTCTGATCTGTGAGTTCATCTCACAGGGTTATAACCTCTGCCTCAAGAAGCAGTTTGCTAACACTCTTTTGGTGGAATCTGCAAAGTGATATTTGGGAGCCTATTGGGGCCCATGGTGATAACGGAAATATCCGCACATAATAAATAAAGAGAAGCTTTCTGAGAAACTGCATTGCCAGCACAGTTTTCTGGAAATATGCAGTTAGATACTTCATAGCGCAATGAACATTACACTGTCAAAGGAAATATCCACAGATGAAAAATTGAAAGAAGCTTTCTTAGAAAATTCTTGGTGATGTGTGAATTCATCTCACAGAGTTACACTTATGTTTCGTGGAGCAGTCCATTAACACTGTCTTTGAGGAATCTGAGAAGGGCTTCTTTGGATCACATTGAGGCCTACGCTGATAAAGGAAATTTCATCTGTTCAAAACGTGAAAGAAGCTTTCTGAGAAACTTCCTTCTGATCTGTGAGTTCATCTCACAGAGTTACAACCTCTGCCTCAAGACGCAGTTTGCTAACACTCTTTACGTGGAATCCGCAAAGTGATGTTTGGGAGCCTATTGGGGCCCATGGTGATAAGGGAAATATCCTCACATAATAACTAAAGAGAAGCTTTCTGAGAAACTGCAGTGCCATTTGTGAATGCAACTCAAAGAGTTACACGCTTCTCTTCAGTGATCAGTTTGTTAGCACAGTTTTCTGGGAATCTGCAATTAGATACTTCATAGCGCAATGAACATTACAGTGACAAAGGAAATATCCACAGATGAAAACTAGAAAGAAGCTTTCTTAGAAACTTCTTGGTGATGTGTGAATTCATCTCACAGAGTTACACTTATGTTTCGTGGAGCAGTCCATTAACACTGTCTTTGAGGAATCTGAGAAGGGCTTCTTTGGATCACATTGAGGCCTAAGCTGATAAAGGAAATTTCATCTGTTCAAAACGTGAAAGAAGCTTTCTGAGAAACTTCTTTCTGATCTGTGAGTTCATCTCACAGAGTTACAACCTCTGCCTCAAGAAGCAGTTTGCTAACACTCTTTTCGTGGAATCTGCAAAGTGATATTTGGGAGCCTATTGGGGCCCAGGGTGATAAAGGAAATATCCTCACATAATAACTAAAGAGAAGCTTTCTGAGAAACTGCAGTGCCATGTGTGAATGCAACTCACAGAGTTACACGTTTCTCTTCAGTGATCAGTCTGTTAGCAGAGTTTTCTGGAAATCTGCAATTAGATACTTCATAGCACAATGAGCATTACAGTGACAAATAAAATATCCACAGGTGAAAACTTGAAAGAAGCTTTCTTAGAAACTTCTTGGTGTTGTGTGAATTCATCTCACAGATTTACACTTATGTTTCGTGGAGCAGTCCATTAACACTGTCTTTGGGGAATCTGAGAAGGGCTTCTTTGGATCACATTGAGTCCTACGCTAATAAAGGAAATTTCTTCCGTTCAAAACGTGAAAGAAGCTTTCTGAGAAACTTCTTTCTGATCTGTGAGTTCATCTCACAGAGTTACAACCTCTGCCTCAAGAAGCAGTTTGCTAACACTCTTTTCGTGGAATCTGCCAAGTGTTATTTGGGAGCCTATTGGAGCCCATGGTGATAAAGGAAATATCCTCACAAAATAACTAAAGGAAAGCTTTCTGAGAAACTGCATTGCCATGTGTGAATGCAACTCACAGAGTTACACGTTTCTCTTCAGTGATCAGTTTGTTAGCACAGTTTTCTTGAAATCTGCAATCAGATAGTTCATTGCGCAATGAACATTACAGTGACAAGGGAAATATCCACAGATGAAAACTAGAAAGACACTTTCTTAGAAACTTCTTGGTGATGTGTGAATTCATCTCACAGAGTTACACTTATGTTTCGTGGAGCAGTCCATTAACACTGTCTTTGGGGAAACTGAGAAGGGCTTCTTTGGATCACATTGAGGCCTACGCTGATAAAGGAAATTTCATCCGTTCAAAACGTGAAAGAAGCTTTCTGAGAAACTTCTTTCTCATCTGTGAGTTCATATCACAGAGTTACAACCTCTGCCTCAAGAAGCAGTTTGCTAACACTCTTTTCGTGGAATCTGCAAAGTGATATTTGGGAGCCTATTGGGCCCATGGTGATAAAGGAAATATCCTCACATAATAACTAAAGAAAAGCTTTCGGAGAAACTGCATTGCCATGTGTGAATGCAACTCACAGAGTTACACGTTTCTCTTCAGTGATCAGTTTGTTAGCACAGTTTTCTGGAAATCTGCAATTAGATACTTCATAGCGCAATGAACATTACAGTGACAAAGGAAATATCCACAGACGAAAATTAGAAAGATCCTTTCCTAGAAACTTCTTGGTGATGTGTGAATTCATCTCACAGAGTTACACTTATGTTTCATGTAGCAGTATATTAACACTGTCTTTGCGGAAACTGAGAAGGTCTTCTTTGGATCACATTGAGGCCTACGCTGATAAAGGCAATTTCTTCTGTTCAAAACGTGAAAGAAGCTTTCTGAGACACTTCTTTCTGATCAGTGAGTTCATCTCACAGAGTTACAAGCTCTGCCTCAAGAAGCAGTTTGCTAACACTCTTTTCGTGGAATCTGCAAAGTGATATTTGGGAGCCTTTTGGGGCCCATGGTGATAAAGGAAATATCCTCACATAATAACTAAAGAGAAGCTTTCTGAGAAACTGCATTGCCATGTGTGAATGCAACTCACAGAGTTACACGTTTCTCTTCAGTGATCAGTTTGTTAGCACAGTTTTCTGGAAATCTGCAATTAGATACTTCATAGCGCAATGAACATTACAGTGACAAAGGAAATATCCACCAAAGAAAACTAGAAAGAAGTTTTCTTAGAAACTTCTTGGTAATGTGTGAATTCATCTCACAGAGTTACACTCATGTTTCGTGGAGCAGTCCATTAACACGGTCTTTGAGGAATCTGAGAAGGGCTTCTTTGGATCACATTGAGGCCTACGCTGATAAAGGAAATTTCATCCATTCAAAAGGTGAAAGAAGCTTTCTGAGAAACTTCTTTCTGATCTGAGAGTTCATCTCACAGAGTTACAACCTCTGCCTCAAGAAGCAGTTTGCTAACACTCTTTTCGTGGAATCTGCAAAGTGATATTTGGGAGCCTTTTGGGGCCCATGGTGTAAAGGAAATATCCTCACATAATAACTAAAGAGAAGCTTTCTGAGAAACTGCATTGCCAGCACAGTTTTCTGGAAATCTGCAATTAGATACTTCATAGCGCAATGAACATTACAGTGACAAAGGAAATATCCACAGATGAAAAGTACAAAGAAGCTTTCTTAGAAACTTCTTGGTGATGTGTGAATTCATCTCACAGAGTTACACTTATGTTTCGTGGAGCAGTCCATTAACACTGTCTTTGAGGAATCTGAGAAGGGCTTCTTTGGATCACATTGAGGCCTACGCTGATAAAGGAAATTTCATCTGTTCAAAACGTGAAAGAAGCTTTCTGAGAAACTTCTTTCTGATCTGTGAGTTCATCTCACAGAGTTACAACCTCTGCCTCAAGAAGCAGTTTGCTAACACTCTTTTCGTGGAATCTGCAAAGTGATATTTGGGAGCCTATTGGGGCCCAGGGTGATAAAGGAAATATCCTCACATAATAACTAAAGTGAAGCTTTCTGAGAAACTGCATTGCCATGTGTGAATGCAACTCACAGAGTTACACGTTTCTCTTCAGTGATCAGTTTGTTAGCACAGTTTTCTGGAAATCTGCAATTAGATACTTCATAGCGCAATGAACATTACAGTGACAAAGGAAATATCCACAGAAGAAAACTAGAAAGAAGCTTTCTTAGAAACTTCTTGGTGATGTGTGAATTCATCTCATGGAGTTACACTTATGTTTCGTGGAGCAGTCCGTTGACACTGTCTTTGAGGAAACTGAGAAGGGCTTCTTTGGATCACATTGAGGCCTACGCTGATAAAGGAAATTTCATCCGTTCAAAACGTGAAAGAAGCTTTCTGAGAAACTTCTTTCTGATCTGTGAGTTCATCTCACAGGGTTATAACCTCTGCCTCAAGAAGCAGTTTGCTAACACTCCTTTGGTGGAATCTGCAAAGTGATATTTGGGAGCCTATTGGGGCCCATGGTGATAACGGAAATATCCGCACATAATAAATAAAGAGAAGCTTTCTGAGAAACTGCATTGCCAGCACAGTTTTCTGGAAATATGCAGTTAGATACTTCATAGCGCAATGAACATTACAGTGTCAAAGGAAATATCCACAGATGAAAAATTGAAAGAAGCTTTCTTAGAAAATTCTTGGTGATGTGTGAATTCATCTCACAGAGTTACACTTATGTTTCGTGGAGCAGTCCATTAACACTGTCTTTGAGGAATCTGAGAAGGGCTTCTTTGGATCACATTGAGGCCTACGCTGATAAAGGAAATTTCATCTGTTCAAAACGTGAAAGAAGCTTTCTGAGAAACTTCTTTCTGATCTGTGAGTTCATCTCACAGAGTTACAACCTCTGCCTCAAGACGCAGTTTGCTAACACTCTTTACGTGGAATCCGCAAAGTGATGTTTGGGAGCCTATTGGGGCCCATGGTGATAAGGGAAATATCCTCACATAATAACTAAAGAGAAGCTTTCTGAGAAACTGCAGTGCCATTTGTGAATGCAACTCAAAGAGTTACACGCTTCTCTTCAGTGATCAGTTTGTTAGCACAGTTTTCTGGAAATCTGCAATTAGATACTTCATAGCGCAATGAACATTACAGTGACAAAGGAAATATCCACAGATGAAAACTAGAAAGAAGCTTTCTTAGAAACTTCTTGGTGATGTGTGAATTCATCTCACAGAGTTACACTTATGTTTCGTGGAGCAGTCCATTAACACTTTCTTTGAGGAATCTGAGAAGGGCTTCTTTGGATCACATTGAGGCCTAAGCTGATAAAGGAAATTTCATCTGTTCAAAACGTGAAAGAAGCTTTCTGAGAAACTTCTTTCTGATCTGTGAGTTCATCTCACAGAGTTACAACCTCTGCCTCAAGAAGCAGTTTGCTAACACTCTTTTCGTGGAATCTGCAAAGTGATATTTGGGAGCCTATTGGGGCCCAGGGTGATAAAGGAAATATCCTCACATAATAACTAAAGAGAAGCTTTCTGAGAAACTGCAGTGCCATGTGTGAATGCAACTCACAGAGTTACACGTTTCTCTTCAGTGATCAGTCTGTTAGCAGAGTTTTCTGGAAATCTGCAATTAGATACTTCATAGCACAATGAGCATTACAGTGACAAATAAAATATCCACAGGTGAAAACTTGAAAGAAGCTTTCTTAGAAACTTCTTGGTGTTGTGTGAATTCATCTCACAGATTTACACTTATGTTTCGTGGAGCAGTCCATTAACACTGTCTTTGGGGAATCTGAGAAGGGCTTCTTTGGATCACATTGAGTCCTACGCTAATAAAGGAAATTTCTTCCGTTCAAAACGTGAAAGAAGCTTTCTGAGAAACTTCTTTCTGATCTGTGAGTTCATCTCACAGAGTTACAACCTCTGCCTCAAGAAGCAGTTTGCTAACACTCTTTTCGTGGAATCTGCCAAGTGTTACTTGGGAGCCTATTGGAGCCCATGGTGATAAAGGAAATATCCTCACAAAATAACTAAAGGAAAGCTTTCTGAGAAACTGCATTGCCATGTGTGAATGCAACTCACAGAGTTACACGTTTCTCTTCAGTGATCAGTTTGTTAGCACAGTTTTCTTGAAATCTGCAATCAGATAGTTCATTGCGCAATGAACATTACAGTGACAAGGGAAATATCCACAGATGAAAACTAGAAAGACACTTTCTTAGAAACTTCTTGGTGATGTGTGAATTCATCTCACAGAGTTACACTTATGTTTCGTGGAGCAGTCCATTAACACTGTCTTTGGGGAAATTGAGAAGGGCTTCTTTGGATCACATTGAGGCCTACGCTGATAAAGGAAATTTCATCCGTTCAAAACGTGAAAGAAGCTTTCTGAGAAACTTCTTTCTCATCTGTGAGTTCATATCACAGAGTTACAACCTCTGCCTCAAGAAGCAGTTTGCTAACACTCTTTTCGTGGAATCTGCAAAGTGATATTTGGGAGCCTATTGGGCCCATGGTGATAAAGGAAATATCCTCACATAATAACTAAAGAAAAGCTTTCGGAGAAACTGCATTGCCATGTGTGAATGCAACTCACAGAGTTACACGTTTCTCTTCAGTGATCAGTTTGTTAGCACAGTTTTCTGGAAATCTGCAATTAGATACTTCATAGCGCAATGAACATTACAGTGACAAAGGAAATATCCACAGACGAAAATTAGAAAGATGCTTTCCTAGAAACTTCTTGGTGATGTGTGAATTCATCTCACAGAGTTACACTTATGTTTCATGTAGCAGTCCATTAACACTGTCTTTGAGGAATCTGAGAAGGGCTTCTTTGGATCACATTGAGGCCTACGCTAATAAAGGAAATTTCATCCGTTCAAAAGGTGAAAGAAGCTTTCTGAGAAACTTCTTTCTGATCTGTGAGTTCATCTCACAGAGTTACAACCTCTGCCTCAAGAAGAAGGTTGCTTACCGTCTTCTCGTGGAATCTGCAAAGTGATATTTGGGAGCCTATAGGGGCCCATGGTGATAATGGAAATATCCTCACATAATAACTAAAGAGAAGCTTTCTGAGAAACTGCATTGCCAGCGCAGTTTTCTGGAAATCTGCAATTAGATACTTCATAGCGCAATGAACATTACAGTGACAAAGGAAATATCGACAGATGAAAACTAGAAAGAAGCTTTCTTAGAAACTTCTTGGTGATGTGTGAATTCATCTCACAGAGTTACACTTATGTTTCGTGGAGCAGTCCATTAACACTGTCTTTGAGGAATCTGAGAAGGGCTTCTTTGGATCACATTGAGGCCTACGCTGATAAAGGAAATTTCATCCGTTCAAAACGTGAAAGAAGTTTTCTGAGAAACTTCTTTCTGATCTTTGAGTTCATCTCACAGAGTTACAACCTCTGCCTGAAGAAGCAGTTTGCTAACACTCTTTTCGTGGAATCTGCAAAGTGATATTTGGGAGCCTATTGGGGCCCATGGTGATAAAGGAAATATCCTCACATAATAACTAAAGAGAAACTTTCTGAGAAACTGCATTGCCATGTGTGAATGCAACTCACAGAGTTACACGTTTCTCTTCAGTGATCAGTTTGTTAGCAAAGTTTTCTGGAGATCTGCAATTAGATACTTCATAGCGCAATGAACATTACAGTGCCAAAGGAAATATCCACAGATGAAAACTAGAAAGAAGCTTTCCTAGAAACTTCTTGGTGATGTGTGAATTCATCTCACAGAGTTACACTTATGTTTCGTGGAGCAGTCCATTAACACTGTCTTTGGGGAAACGGAGAAGTTCTTCTTTGGATCACATTGAGGCCTATGCTGATAAAGGAAATTTCTTCCGTTCAAATCGTGAAAGAAGCTTTCTGAGACACTTCTTTCTGATCTGGGAGTTCATCTCACAGAGTTACAACCTCTGCCTCAAGAAGCAGTTTGCTAACACTCTTTTCGTGGAATCTGCAAAGTGATATTTGGGAGCCAATTGGGGCCCATGGTGATAAAGGAAATATCCTCACATAATAACTAAAGACAAGCTTTCTGAGAAACTGCATTGCCAGCACAGTTTTCTGGAGATCTGCAATTAGAGTCTTCATAGCGCAATGAACATTACAGTGACAAAGGCAATATCCACAGATGAAAACTAGAAAGAAGCTTTCTTAGAAACTTCTTGGTGATGTGTGAATTCATCTCACAGAGTTACACTTATGTTTCGTGGAGCAGTCCATTAACACTGTCTTTGGGGAAACTGAGAAGGGCTTCTTTGGATTACATTGAGGCCTACGCTGATAAAGGAAATTTCCTCCGGTCAAAACGTGAAAGAAGCTTTCTGAGAAACTTCTTTCTGATCTGTGAGTTCATCTCACAGTGTTACAACCTCTGCCTCAAGAAGCAGTTTGCTAACACTCTTCTCGTGGAATCTGCAAAGTGATATTTGGGAGCCTATTGGGGCCCATGGTGATAAAGGAAATATCCTCACATAATAACTAAAGAGAAGCTTTCAGAGAAACTGCATTGCCATGTGTGAATGCAACTCACAGATTTACACGTTTCCCTTCAGTGATCAGTTTGTTAGCACAGTTTTCTGGAAATCTGCAATTAGATACTTCATAGCGCAATGAACATTACAGTGACAAAGGAAATATCCACAGATGAAAACTAGAAAGAAGCTTTCTTAGAAACGTCTTGGTGATGTGTAAATTCATCTCACAGAGTTACACTTATGTTTCGTGGAGCAGTCCATTAACACAGTCTTTGGGAAAACTGAGAAGGCCTTCTTTGGATCACATTGAGGCCTACGCTGATAAAGGAAATTTCATCCGTTCAAAACGTGAAAGAAGCTTTCTGAGACATTTCTTTCTGATCTGTGAGTTCATCTCACAGAGTTACAACCTCTGCCTCAAGAAGAAGTTTGCTAACACTCTTCTCGTGGAATCTGCAAAGTGATATTTGTGAGCCTATTGGGGCCCATGGTGATAAAGGAAATATCCTCACATAATAACTAAAGAGAAGCTTTCTGAGAAACTGCATTTCCATGTGTGAATGCAACTCAAGGAGTTACACGTTTCTCTTCAGTAATCACTTTGTTAGCACAGTTTTCTGGAGATCTGCAATTAGATACTTCATAGCGCAATGAACATTACAGTGACAAAGGAAATATCCACAGATGAAAACTAGAAAGAAGCTTTCTTAGAAACTTCTTGGTGATGTGTGAATTCATCTCACAGAGTTACAGTTATGTTTCGCGGAGCAGTCCATTAACACTGTCTTTGAGGAATCTGAGAAGGGCTTCTTTGGATCACATTGAGGCCTACGCTGATAAAGGAAATTTCATCCATTCAAAAGGTGAAAGAAGCTTTCTGAGAAACTTCTTTCTGATCTGTGAGTTCATCTCACAGAGTTACAACCTCTGCCTCAAGAAGCAGTTTGCTAACACTCTTTTCGTGGAATCTGCAAAGTGATATTTGGGAGCCTTTTGGGGCCCCTGGTGATAAAGGAAATATCCTCACATAATAACCAAAGAGAAGCTTTCTGAGAAACTGCATTGCCATGTGTGAATGCAACTCACAGAGTTACACGTTTCTCTTCAGTGATCAGTTTGTTAGCACAGTTTTCTGGAAATCTGCAATTAGATACTTCATAGCGCAGTGAACATTACAGTGACAAAGGAAATATCCACAGATGAAAACTAGAAAGAAGCTTTCTTAGAAACTTCTTGGTGATGTGTGAATTCATCTCACAGAGTTACACTTATGTTTCGTGGAGCAGTCCATTAACACTGTCTTTGAGGAATCTGAGAAGGGCTTCTTTGGATCACATTGAGGCCTACGCTGATAAAGGAAATTTCGTCTGTTCAAAAGGTGAAAGAAGCTTTCTTGAAACTTCTTTCTGATCTTTGAGTTCATCTCACTGAGTTACGACATCTGCCTCAAGAAGCAGTTTGCTAACACTCTTTTTGTGGAATCTGAAAAGTGATATTTGGGAGTCTTTTGGGGCCCATGGTGAAAAAGGAAATATCCTCACATAATAACTAAAGAGAAGCTTTCTGAGAAACTGCATTGCCAGCACAGATTTCTGGAAATCTGCAATTAGATACTTCATAGCGCAATGAACATTACAGTGACAAAGGAAATATCCACAGATGAAAACTTGAAAGAAGCTTTCTTAGAAACTTCTTGGTGATGTGTGAATTCATCTCACAGAGTTACACTTATGTTTCGTGGAGCAGTCCATTAACAATGTCTTTGGGGAAACTGAGAAGGTCTTCTTTGGATCACATTGAGGCCTACGCTGATAAAGGAAATTTCTTTTGTTCAAAACGTGAAAGAAGCTTTCTGAGACACTTCTTTCTGATCAGTGAGTTCATCCCACAGAGTTACAACCTCTGCCTCAAGAAGCAGTTTGCTAACACTCTTTTCGTGGAATCTGCAAAGTGATATTTGGGAGCCTTTTGGGGCCCATGGTGATAAAGGAAATATCCTCACATAATATCTAACAGAGAAGCTTTCTGAGAATCTGCATTGCCATGTGTGAATGCAACTCACAGAGTTACACGTTTCTCTTCAGTGATCAGTTTGTTAGCACAGTTTTCTGGAAATCTGCAATTAGATACTTCATAGCGCAATGAACATTACAGTGACAAAGGAAATATCCACAGATGAAAACTAGAAAGAAGCTTTCTTAGAAACTTCTTGGTGATGTGTGAATTCATCTCATGGAGTTACACTTATGTTTCGTGGAGCAGTCCGTTGACACTGTCTTTGAGGAAACTGAGAAGGGCTTCTTTGGATCACATTGAGGCCTACGCTGATAAAGGAAATTTCATCCGTTCAAAACGTGAAAGAAGCTTTCTGAGAAACTTCTTTCTGATCTGTGAGTTCATCTCACAGGGTTATAACCTCTGCCTCAAGAAGCAGTTTGCTAACACTCTTTTGGTGGAATCTGCAAAGTGATATTTGGGAGCCTATTGGGGCCCATGGTGATAACGGAAATATCCGCACATAATAAATAAAGAGAAGCTTTCTGAGAAACTGCATTGCCAGCACAGTTTTCTGGAAATATGCAGTTAGATACTTCATAGCGCAATGAACATTACACTGTCAAAGGAAATATCCACAGATGAAAAATTGAAAGAAGCTTTCTTAGAAAATTCTTGGTGATGTGTGAATTCATCTCACAGAGTTACACTTATGTTTCGTGGAGCAGTCCATTAACACTGTCTTTGAGGAATCTGAGAAGGGCTTCTTTGGATCACATTGAGGCCTACGCTGATAAAGGAAATTTCATCTGTTCAAAACGTGAAAGAAGCTTTCTGAGAAACTTCCTTCTGATCTGTGAGTTCATCTCACAGAGTTACAACCTCTGCCTCAAGACGCAGTTTGCTAACACTCTTTACGTGGAATCCGCAAAGTGATGTTTGGGAGCCTATTGGGGCCCATGGTGATAAGGGAAATATCCTCACATAATAACTAAAGAGAAGCTTTCTGAGAAACTGCAGTGCCATTTGTGAATGCAACTCAAAGAGTTACACGCTTCTCTTCAGTGATCAGTTTGTTAGCACAGTTTTCTGGGAATCTGCAATTAGATACTTCATAGCGCAATGAACATTACAGTGACAAAGGAAATATCCACAGATGAAAACTAGAAAGAAGCTTTCTTAGAAACTTCTTGGTGATGTGTGAATTCATCTCACAGAGTTACACTTATGTTTCGTGGAGCAGTCCATTAACACTGTCTTTGAGGAATCTGAGAAGGGCTTCTTTGGATCACATTGAGGCCTAAGCTGATAAAGGAAATTTCATCTGTTCAAAACGTGAAAGAAGCTTTCTGAGAAACTTCTTTCTGATCTGTGAGTTCATCTCACAGAGTTACAACCTCTGCCTCAAGAAGCAGTTTGCTAACACTCTTTTCGTGGAATCTGCAAAGTGATATTTGGGAGCCTATTGGGGCCCAGGGTGATAAAGGAAATATCCTCACATAATAACTAAAGAGAAGCTTTCTGAGAAACTGCAGTGCCATGTGTGAATGCAACTCACAGAGTTACACGTTTCTCTTCAGTGATCAGTCTGTTAGCAGAGTTTTCTGGAAATCTGCAATTAGATACTTCATAGCACAATGAGCATTACAGTGACAAATAAAATATCCACAGGTGAAAACTTGAAAGAAGCTTTCTTAGAAACTTCTTGGTGTTGTGTGAATTCATCTCACAGATTTACACTTATGTTTCGTGGAGCAGTCCATTAACACTGTCTTTGGGGAATCTGAGAAGGGCTTCTTTGGATCACATTGAGTCCTACGCTAATAAAGGAAATTTCTTCCGTTCAAAACGTGAAAGAAGCTTTCTGAGAAACTTCTTTCTGATCTGTGAGTTCATCTCACAGAGTTACAACCTCTGCCTCAAGAAGCAGTTTGCTAACACTCTTTTCGTGGAATCTGCCAAGTGTTATTTGGGAGCCTATTGGAGCCCATGGTGATAAAGGAAATATCCTCACAAAATAACTAAAGGAAAGCTTTCTGAGAAACTGCATTGCCATGTGTGAATGCAACTCACAGAGTTACACGTTTCTCTTCAGTGATCAGTTTGTTAGCACAGTTTTCTTGAAATCTGCAATCAGATAGTTCATTGCGCAATGAACATTACAGTGACAAGGGAAATATCCACAGATGAAAACTAGAAAGACACTTTCTTAGAAACTTCTTGGTGATGTGTGAATTCATCTCACAGAGTTACACTTATGTTTCGTGGAGCAGTCCATTAACACTGTCTTTGGGGAAACTGAGAAGGGCTTCTTTGGATCACATTGAGGCCTACGCTGATAAAGGAAATTTCATCCGTTCAAAACGTGAAAGAAGCTTTCTGAGAAACTTCTTTCTCATCTGTGAGTTCATATCACAGAGTTACAACCTCTGCCTCAAGAAGCAGTTTGCTAACACTCTTTTCGTGGAATCTGCAAAGTGATATTTGGGAGCCTATTGGGCCCATGGTGATAAAGGAAATATCCTCACATAATAACTAAAGAAAAGCTTTCGGAGAAACTGCATTGCCATGTGTGAATGCAACTCACAGAGTTACACGTTTCTCTTCAGTGATCAGTTTGTTAGCACAGTTTTCTGGAAATCTGCAATTAGATACTTCATAGCGCAATGAACATTACAGTGACAAAGGAAATATCCACAGACGAAAATTAGAAAGATCCTTTCCTAGAAACTTCTTGGTGATGTGTGAATTCATCTCACAGAGTTACACTTATGTTTCATGTAGCAGTATATTAACACTGTCTTTGCGGAAACTGAGAAGGTCTTCTTTGGATCACATTGAGGCCTACGCTGATAAAGGCAATTTCTTCTGTTCAAAACGTGAAAGAAGCTTTCTGAGACACTTCTTTCTGATCAGTGAGTTCATCTCACAGAGTTACAAGCTCTGCCTCAAGAAGCAGTTTGCTAACACTCTTTTCGTGGAATCTGCAAAGTGATATTTGGGAGCCTTTTGGGGCCCATGGTGATAAAGGAAATATCCTCACATAATAACTAAAGAGAAGCTTTCTGAGAAACTGCATTGCCATGTGTGAATGCAACTCACAGAGTTACACGTTTCTCTTCAGTGATCAGTTTGTTAGCACAGTTTTCTGGAAATCTGCAATTAGATACTTCATAGCGCAATGAACATTACAGTGACAAAGGAAATATCCACCAAAGAAAACTAGAAAGAAGTTTTCTTAGAAACTTCTTGGTAATGTGTGAATTCATCTCACAGAGTTACACTCATGTTTCGTGGAGCAGTCCATTAACACGGTCTTTGAGGAATCTGAGAAGGGCTTCTTTGGATCACATTGAGGCCTACGCTGATAAAGGAAATTTCATCCATTCAAAAGGTGAAAGAAGCTTTCTGAGAAACTTCTTTCTGATCTGAGAGTTCATCTCACAGAGTTACAACCTCTGCCTCAAGAAGCAGTTTGCTAACACTCTTTTCGTGGAATCTGCAAAGTGATATTTGGGAGCCTTTTGGGGCCCATGGTGTAAAGGAAATATCCTCACATAATAACTAAAGAGAAGCTTTCTGAGAAACTGCATTGCCAGCACAGTTTTCTGGAAATCTGCAATTAGATACTTCATAGCGCAATGAACATTACAGTGACAAAGGAAATATCCACAGATGAAAAGTACAAAGAAGCTTTCTTAGAAACTTCTTGGTGATGTGTGAATTCATCTCACAGAGTTACACTTATGTTTCGTGGAGCAGTCCATTAACACTGTCTTTGAGGAATCTGAGAAGGGCTTCTTTGGATCACATTGAGGCCTACGCTGATAAAGGAAATTTCATCTGTTCAAAACGTGAAAGAAGCTTTCTGAGAAACTTCTTTCTGATCTGTGAGTTCATCTCACAGAGTTACAACCTCTGCCTCAAGAAGCAGTTTGCTAACACTCTTTTCGTGGAATCTGCAAAGTGATATTTGGGAGCCTATTGGGGCCCAGGGTGATAAAGGAAATATCCTCACATAATAACTAAAGTGAAGCTTTCTGAGAAACTGCATTGCCATGTGTGAATGCAACTCACAGAGTTACACGTTTCTCTTCAGTGATCAGTTTGTTAGCACAGTTTTCTGGAAATCTGCAATTAGATACTTCATAGCGCAATGAACATTACAGTGACAAAGGAAATATCCACAGAAGAAAACTAGAAAGAAGCTTTCTTAGAAACTTCTTGGTGATGTGTGAATTCATCTCATGGAGTTACACTTATGTTTCGTGGAGCAGTCCGTTGACACTGTCTTTGAGGAAACTGAGAAGGGCTTCTTTGGATCACATTGAGGCCTACGCTGATAAAGGAAATTTCATCCGTTCAAAACGTGAAAGAAGCTTTCTGAGAAACTTCTTTCTGATCTGTGAGTTCATCTCACAGGGTTATAACCTCTGCCTCAAGAAGCAGTTTGCTAACACTCCTTTGGTGGAATCTGCAAAGTGATATTTGGGAGCCTATTGGGGCCCATGGTGATAACGGAAATATCCGCACATAATAAATAAAGAGAAGCTTTCTGAGAAACTGCATTGCCAGCACAGTTTTCTGGAAATATGCAGTTAGATACTTCATAGCGCAATGAACATTACAGTGTCAAAGGAAATATCCACAGATGAAAAATTGAAAGAAGCTTTCTTAGAAAATTCTTGGTGATGTGTGAATTCATCTCACAGAGTTACACTTATGTTTCGTGGAGCAGTCCATTAACACTGTCTTTGAGGAATCTGAGAAGGGCTTCTTTGGATCACATTGAGGCCTACGCTGATAAAGGAAATTTCATCTGTTCAAAACGTGAAAGAAGCTTTCTGAGAAACTTCTTTCTGATCTGTGAGTTCATCTCACAGAGTTACAACCTCTGCCTCAAGACGCAGTTTGCTAACACTCTTTACGTGGAATCCGCAAAGTGATGTTTGGGAGCCTATTGGGGCCCATGGTGATAAGGGAAATATCCTCACATAATAACTAAAGAGAAGCTTTCTGAGAAACTGCAGTGCCATTTGTGAATGCAACTCAAAGAGTTACACGCTTCTCTTCAGTGATCAGTTTGTTAGCACAGTTTTCTGGAAATCTGCAATTAGATACTTCATAGCGCAATGAACATTACAGTGACAAAGGAAATATCCACAGATGAAAACTAGAAAGAAGCTTTCTTAGAAACTTCTTGGTGATGTGTGAATTCATCTCACAGAGTTACACTTATGTTTCGTGGAGCAGTCCATTAACACTTTCTTTGAGGAATCTGAGAAGGGCTTCTTTGGATCACATTGAGGCCTAAGCTGATAAAGGAAATTTCATCTGTTCAAAACGTGAAAGAAGCTTTCTGAGAAACTTCTTTCTGATCTGTGAGTTCATCTCACAGAGTTACAACCTCTGCCTCAAGAAGCAGTTTGCTAACACTCTTTTCGTGGAATCTGCAAAGTGATATTTGGGAGCCTATTGGGGCCCAGGGTGATAAAGGAAATATCCTCACATAATAACTAAAGAGAAGCTTTCTGAGAAACTGCAGTGCCATGTGTGAATGCAACTCACAGAGTTACACGTTTCTCTTCAGTGATCAGTCTGTTAGCAGAGTTTTCTGGAAATCTGCAATTAGATACTTCATAGCACAATGAGCATTACAGTGACAAATAAAATATCCACAGGTGAAAACTTGAAAGAAGCTTTCTTAGAAACTTCTTGGTGTTGTGTGAATTCATCTCACAGATTTACACTTATGTTTCGTGGAGCAGTCCATTAACACTGTCTTTGGGGAATCTGAGAAGGGCTTCTTTGGATCACATTGAGTCCTACGCTAATAAAGGAAATTTCTTCCGTTCAAAACGTGAAAGAAGCTTTCTGAGAAACTTCTTTCTGATCTGTGAGTTCATCTCACAGAGTTACAACCTCTGCCTCAAGAAGCAGTTTGCTAACACTCTTTTCGTGGAATCTGCCAAGTGTTACTTGGGAGCCTATTGGAGCCCATGGTGATAAAGGAAATATCCTCACAAAATAACTAAAGGAAAGCTTTCTGAGAAACTGCATTGCCATGTGTGAATGCAACTCACAGAGTTACACGTTTCTCTTCAGTGATCAGTTTGTTAGCACAGTTTTCTTGAAATCTGCAATCAGATAGTTCATTGCGCAATGAACATTACAGTGACAAGGGAAATATCCACAGATGAAAACTAGAAAGACACTTTCTTAGAAACTTCTTGGTGATGTGTGAATTCATCTCACAGAGTTACACTTATGTTTCGTGGAGCAGTCCATTAACACTGTCTTTGGGGAAATTGAGAAGGGCTTCTTTGGATCACATTGAGGCCTACGCTGATAAAGGAAATTTCATCCGTTCAAAACGTGAAAGAAGCTTTCTGAGAAACTTCTTTCTCATCTGTGAGTTCATATCACAGAGTTACAACCTCTGCCTCAAGAAGCAGTTTGCTAACACTCTTTTCGTGGAATCTGCAAAGTGATATTTGGGAGCCTATTGGGCCCATGGTGATAAAGGAAATATCCTCACATAATAACTAAAGAAAAGCTTTCGGAGAAACTGCATTGCCATGTGTGAATGCAACTCACAGAGTTACACGTTTCTCTTCAGTGATCAGTTTGTTAGCACAGTTTTCTGGAAATCTGCAATTAGATACTTCATAGCGCAATGAACATTACAGTGACAAAGGAAATATCCACCGATGAAAACTAGAAAGAAGCTTTCTTAGAAACTTCTTGGTAATGTGTGAATTCATCTCACAGAGTTACACTCATGTTTCGTGGAGCAGTCCATTAACACGGTCTTTGAGGAATCTGAGAAGGGCTTCTTTGGATCACATTGAGGCCTACGCTGATAAGGGAAATTTCATCCGTTCAAAACGTGAAAGAAGCTTTCTGAGAAACTTCTTTCTGATCTGTGAGTTCATCTCACAGAGTTACAACCTCTGCCTCAAGAAGCAGTTTGCTAACACTCTTTTCGTGGCATCTGCAAAGTGATATTTGGGAGCCTTTTGGGGCCCATGGTGTAAAGGAAATATCCTCACATAATAACTAAAGAGAAGCTTTCTGAGAAACTGCATTGCCAGCACAGTTTTCTGGAAATCTGCAATTAGATACTTCATAGCGCAATGAACATTACAGTGACAAAGGAAATATCCACAGATGAAAAGTACAAAGAAGCTTTCTTAGAAACTTCTTGGTGATGTGTGAATTCATCTCACAGAGTTACACTTATGTTTCGTGGAGCAGTCCATTAACACTGTCTTTGAGGAATCTGAGAAGGGCTTCTTTGGATCACATTGAGGCCTACGCTGATAAAGGAAATTTCATCTGTTCAAAACGTGAAAGAAGCTTTCTGAGAAACTTCTTTCTGATCTGTGAGTTCATCTCACAGAGTTACAACCTCTGCCTCAAGAAGCAGTTTGCTAACACTCTTTTCGTGGAATCTGCAAAGTGATATTTGGGAGCCTATTGGGGCCCAGGGTGATAAAGGAAATATCCTCACATAATAACTAAAGAGAAGCTTTCTGAGAAACTGCATTGCCATGTGTGAATGCAACTCACAGAGTTACACGTTTCTCTTCAGTGATCAGTTTGTTAGCACAGTTTTCTGGAAATCTGCAATTAGATACTTCATAGCGCAATGAACATTACAGTGACAAAGGAAATATCCACAGATGAAAACTAGAAAGAAGCTTTCTTAGAAACTTCTTGGTGATGTGTGAATTCATCTCATGGAGTTACACTTATGTTTCCTGGAGCAGTCCGTTGACACTGTCTTTGAGGAAACTGAGAAGGGCTTCTTTGGATCACATTGAGGCCTACGCTGATAAAGGAAATTTCATCCATTCAAAACGTGAAAGAAGCTTTCTGAGAACTTCTTTCTGATCTGTGAGTTCATCTCACAGGGTTATAACCTCTGCCTCAAGAAGCAGTTTGCTAACACTCTTTTGGTGGAATCTGCAAAGTGATATTTGGGAGCCTATTGGGGCCCATGGTGATAAAGGAAATATCCGCACATAATAAATAAAGAGAAGCTTTCTGAGAAACTGCATTGCCAGCACAGTTTTCTGGAAATATGCAGTTAGATACTTCATAGCGCAATGAACATTACAGTGTCAAAGGAAATATCCACAGATGAAAAATTGAAAGAAGCTTTCTTAGAAAATTCTTGGTGATGTGTGAATTCATCTCACAGAGTTACACTTATGTTTCATGGAGCAGTCCATTAACACTGTCTTTGAGGAATCTGAGAAGGGCTTCTTTGGATCACATTGAGGCCTACGCTGATAAAGGAAATTTCATCTGTTCAAAACGTGAAAGAAGCTTTCTGAGAAACTTCTTTCTGATCTGTGAGTTCATCTCACAGAGTTACAACCTCTGCCTCAAGACGCAGTTTGCTAACACTCTTTACGTGGAATCCGCAAAGTGATGTTTGGGAGCCTATTGGGGCC
Source organism: Rhinopithecus roxellana (assembly GCF_007565055.1). Lineage (NCBI taxonomy): Eukaryota > Metazoa > Chordata > Mammalia > Primates > Cercopithecidae > Rhinopithecus > Rhinopithecus roxellana. Next base: position 110,540,895 of record NC_044558.1, read on the forward strand.
CATGGTGATAAGGGAAATATCCTCACATAATAACTAAAGAGAAGCTTTCTGAGAAACTGCAGTGCCATTTGTGAATGCAACTCACAGAGTTACACGTTTCTCTTCAGTGATCAGTTTGTTAGCACAGTTTTCTTGAAATCTGCAATCAGATAGTTCATTGCGCAATGAACATTACAGTGACAAGGGAAATATCCACAGATGGAAACTAGAAAGACACTTTCTTAGAAACTTCTTGGTGATGTGTGAATTCATCTCACAGAGTTACACTTATGTTTCGTGGAGCAGTCCATTAACACTGTCTTTGGGGAAACTGAGAAGGGCTTCTTTGGATCACATTGAGGCCTACGCTGATAAAGGAAATTTCATCCGTTCAAAACGTGAAAGAAGCTTTCTGAGAAACTTCTTTCTCATCTGTGAGTTCATATCACAGAGTTACAACCTCTGCCTCAAGAAGCAGTTTGCTAACACTCTTTTCGTGGAATCTGCAAAGTGATATTTGGGAGCCTATTGGGCCCATGGTGATAAAGGAAATATCCTCACATAATAACTAAAGAAAAGCTTTCGGAGAAACTGCATTGCCATGTGTGAATGCAACTCACAGAGTTACACGTTTCTCTTCAGTGATCAGTTTGTTAGCACAGTTTTCTGGAAATCTTCAATTAGATACTTCATAGCGCAATGAACATTACAGTGACAAAGGAAATATCCACAGACGAAAATTAGAAAGATGCTTTCCTAGAAACTTCTTGGTGATGTGTGAATTCATCTCACAGAGTTACACTTATGTTTCATGTAGCAGTCCATTAACACTGTCTTTGAGGAATCTGAGAAGGGCTTCTTTGGATCACATTGAGGCCTACGCTAATAAAGGAAATTTCATCCGTTCAAAAGGTGAAAGAAGCTTTCTGAGACACTTCTTTCTGATCTGGGAGTTCATCTCACAGAGTTACAACCTCTGCCTCAAGAAGCAGTTTGCTAACACTCTTTTCGTGGAATCTGCAAAGTGATATTTGGGAGCCAATTCGGGCCCATGGTGATAAAGGAAATATCCTCACATAATAACTAAAGAGAAGCTTTCTGAGAAACTGCATTGCCAGCACAGTTTTCTGGAGATCTGCAATTAGAGTCTTCATAGCTCAATGAACATGACAGTGACAAAAGGCAATATCCACAGATGAAAACTAGAAAGAAGCTTTCTTAGAAACTTCTTGGTGATGTGTGAATTCATCTCACAGAGTTACACTTATGTTTCGTGGAGCAGTCCATTAACACTGTCTTTGGGGAAACTGAGAAGGGCTTCTTTGGATTACATTGAGGCCTACGCTGATAAAGGAAATTTCCTCCGGTCAAAACGTGAAAGAAGCTTTCTGAGAAACTTCTTTCTGATCTGTGAGTTCATCTCACAGAGTTACAACCTCTGCCTCAAGAAGAAGTTTGCTAACACTCTTCTCGTGGAATCTGCAAAGTGATATTTGTGAGCCTATTGGGGCCCATGGTGATAAAGGAAATATCCTCACATAATAACTAAAGAGAAGCTTTCTGAGAAACTGCATTGCCATGTGTGAATGCAACTCACAGAGTTACAAGTTTCTCTTCAGTAATCACTTTGTTAGCACAGTTTTCTGGAGATCTGCAATTAGATACTTCATAGCGCAATGAACATTACAGTGACAAAGGAAATATCCACAGATGAAAACTAGAAAGAAGCTTTCTTAGAAACTTCTTGGTGATGTGTGAATTCATCTCACAGAGTTACACTTATGTTTCGCGGAGCAGTCCATTAACACTGTCTTTGAGGAATCTGAGAAGGGCTTCTTTGGATCACATTGAGGCCTACGCTGATAAAGGAAATTTCTTCCGTTCAAAACGTGAAAGAAGCTTTCTGAGAAACTTCTTTCTGATCTGTGAGTTCATCTCACAGAGTTACAACCTCTGCCTCAAGAAGCAGTTTGCTAACACTCTTTTCGTGGAATCTGCAAAGTGATATTTGGGAGCCTATAGGGGCCCATGGTGATAAAGGAAATATCCTCACATAATAACTAAAGAGAAGCTTTCTGAGAAACTGCATTGCCATGTGTGAATGCAACTCACAGAGTTACAAATTTATCTTCAGTGATCAGTTTGTTAGCACAGTTTTCTGGAGATCTGCAATTAGATACTTCATAGCGCAATGAACATTACAGTGACAAAGGAAATATCCACAGATGAAAAGTAGAAAGAAGTTTCTAAGAAACTTCTTGGTGATGTGTGAATTCATCTCACAGAGTTACACTTATGTTAAGTGGAGCAGTCCATTAACACTGTCTTTGGGGAAAATGAGAAGGGCTTTTTTGGATCACTTTGAGGCCTACGCTGATAAAGGAAATTTCATCTGTTCAAAACGTGAAAGAAGCTTTCTGAGAAACTTCTTTCTGATCTGTGAGTTCATCTCACAGAGTTACAACCTCTGCCTCAAGAAGCAGTTTGCTAACACTCATTTCGTGGAATCTGCAAAGTGATATTTGGAACCTATTGGGGCCCATGGTGATAAAGGAATTATCCTCACATAATAACTAAAGAGAAGCTTTCTGAGAAACTGCATTGCCAGCACAGTTTTCTGGAAATCTGCAATTAGATACTTCAGAGCGCAATGAACATTACACTGACAAAGGAAATATCCACAGATGAAAACTAGAAAGAAGCTTTCTTAGAAACTTCTTGGTGATTTGTGAATTCATCTCACAGAGTTACACTTATGTTTCGTGGAGCAGTCCATTAACACTGTCTCTGGGGAAACTGAGAAGGGCTTCTTTGGATCACATTGAGGCCTACGCTGATAAAGGAAATTTCATCCATTCAAAACGTGAAAGAAGCTTTCTGAGAAACTTCTTTCTGATCTGTGAGTTCATCTCACAGAGTTACAACCTCTGTCTCAAGAAGCAGTTTGCTACCACTCTTTTCGTGAAATCTGCAAAGTGATATTTGGGAGCCTATTGGGGCCCATGGTGATAAAGGAATTATCCTCACATAATAACTAAAGAGAAGCTTTCTGAGAAACTGCATTGCCATGTGTGAATGCAACTCACAGAGTTACACGTTTCTCTTCAGTGATCAGTTTGTTAGCACAGTTTTCTGGAGATCTGCAATTAGATACTTCATAGCGCAATGAACATTACAGTGATAAAGGAAATATCCACAGATGAAAACTAGAAAGAAGCTTTCTTTTTTTTTTTTTTTTTTTTTTTTTATTATACTTTAAGTTCTAGGGTACATGTGCATAACGTGCAGGTTTGTTACATATGTATATTTATGCCATGTTGGTGTGCTGCACCCATCAACTCGTCAGCACCCATCAATTCATCATTTATATCATGTATAACTCCCCAATGCAATCCCTCCCTCCTCCCCCCTCCCCCCTCCCCATGATAGACCCCAGTGTGTGATGTTCCCCTTCCCGAGTCCAAGTGATCTCATTGTTCAGTTCCCACCTATGAGTGAGAACATGCGGTGTTTGGTTTTCTCTTCTTGTGATAGTTTGCTAAGAATGATGGTTTCCAGCTGCATCCATGTCCCTACAAAGGACGCAAACTCATCCTTTTTTATGGCTGCATAGTATTCCATGGTGTATATGTGCCACATTTTCTTAATCCAGTCTGTCACAGATGGACATTTGGGTTGATTCCAAGTCTTTGCTATTGTGAATAGTGCCGCAATAAACATACGTGTACATGTGTCTTTGTAGTAGACTAATTTATAATCCTTTGGGTATATACCCAGTAGTGGGATGGCTGGGTCATATGGTACATCTAGTTCTAGATCCTTGAGGAATTGCCATACTCTTTTCCATAATGGTTGAACTAGTTTACAATCCCACCAACAGTGTAAAAGTGTTCCTATTTCTCCACATCCTCTCCAACACCTGTTGTTTCCTGACTTCTTAATGATTGCCATTCTAACTGGTGTGAGATGGTATCTCATTGTGGTTTTGATTTGCATTTCTCTGATGGCCAGTGATGATGAGCATTTTTTCATGTGTCTGTTGGCTGTATGAATATCTTCTTTTGAGAAATGTCTGTTCATATCCTTTCCCCACTTTTTGATGGGGTTGTTTGTTTTTTTCTCGTATATTTGTTTGAGTTCTTTGTAGATTCTGGATATTAGCCCTTTGTCAGATGAGTAGGTTGCAAAAATTTTCTCCCATTCTTAGAAACTTCTTGGTGATGTGTGAATTTATCTCACAGAGTTACACTTATGTTTCGTGAAGCAGTCCATTAACACTGTCTTTGAGGAATCTGAGAAGGGCTTATTTGGATCACATTGAGGCCTACGCTGATAAAGGAAATTTCATCCGTTCAAAACGTGAAAGAAGTTTTCTGAGAAACTTCTTTCTGATCTGTGAGTTCATCTCACAGAGTTACAACCTCTGCCTCAAGAAGCAGTTTGCTAACACTCTTTTCGTGGAATCTGCAAAGTGATATTTGGGAGCCTATTGGGGCCCATGGTGATAAAGGAAATATCCTCACATAATAACTAAAGAGAAACTTTCTGAGAAACTGCATTGCCATGTGTGAATGCAACTCACAGAGTTACACGTTTCTCTTCAGTGATCAGTTTGTTAGCAAAGTTTTCTGGAGATCTGCAATTAGATACTTCATAGCGCAATGAACATTTCAGTGACAAAGGAAATATCCACAGATGAAAACTAGAAAGAAGCTTTCCTAGAAACTTCTTGGTGATGTGTGAATTCATCTCACAGAGTTACACTTATGTTTCGTGGAGCAGTCCATTAACAATGTCTTTGGGGAAACTGAGAAGGTCTTCTTTGGATCACATTGAGGCCTATGCTGATAAAGGAAATTTCTTCCGTTCAAAACGTGAAAGAAGCTTTCTGAGACACTTCTTTCTGATCTGGGAGTTCATCTCACAGAGTTACAACCTCTGCCTCAATAAGCAGTTTGCTAACACTCTTTTCGTGGAATCTGCAAAGTGATATTTGGGAGCCAATTGGGGCCCATGGTGATAAAGGAAATATCCTCACATAATAACTAAAGAGAAGCTTTCTGAGAAACTGCATTGCCAGCACAGTGTTCTGGAAATCTGCAATTAGAGTCTTCATAGCGCAATGAACATTACAGTGACAAAGGAAATATCCACAGATGAAAACTAGAAAGAAGCTTTCTTAGAAACTTCTTGGTGATGTGTGAATTCATCTCACAGAGTTACACTTATGTTTCGTGTAGCAGTCCATTAACACTGTCTTTGGGGAAACTGAGAAGGGCTTCTTTGGATTACATTGAGGCCTACGCTGATAAAGGAAATTTCTTCCGGTCAAAACGTGAAAGAAGCTTTCTGAGAAACTTCTTTCTGATCTGTGAGTTCATCTCACAGTGTTACAACCTCTGCCTCAAGAAGCAGTTTGCTAACACTCTTTTCGTGGAATCTGCAAAGTGATATTTGGGAGCCTATTGGGGCCCATGGTGATAAAGGAAATATCCTCACATAATAACTAAAGAGAAGCTTTCAGAGAAACTGCATTGCCATGTGTGAATGCAACTCCCAGATTTACACGTTTCCCTTCAGTGATCAGTTTGTTAGCACAGTTTTCTGGAAATCTGCAATTAGATCCATCATAGCGCAATGAACATTACACTGCCAAAGAAATATCCACTGATGAAAACTAGAAACAAGCTTTCTTAGAAACGTCTTGGTGATGTGTGAATTCATCTCACAGAGTTACACTTATGTTTCGCGGAGCAGTCCATTAACACTGTCTTTGAGGAATCTGAGAAGGGCTTCTTTGGATCACATTGAGGCCTACGCTGATAAAGGAAATTTCATCCATTCAAAAGGTGAAAGAAGCTTTCTGAGAAACTTCTTTCTGATCTGTGAGTTCATCTCACAGAGTTACAACCTCTGCCTCAAGAAGCAGTTTGCTAACACTCTTCTAGTGGAATCTGCAAGGTGATATTTGGGAGCCTATAGGGGCCCATGGTGATAAAGGAAATATCCTCACATAATAACTACAGAGAAGCTTTCTTAGAAACTGCATTGCCATGTGTGAATGTAACTCACAGAGTTACAAATTTCTCTTCAGTGATCAGTTTGTTAGCACAGTTTTCTGGAGATCTGCAATTAGATACTTCATAGCGCAATGAACATTACAGTGACAAAGGAAATATCCACAGATGAAAAGTAGAAAGAAGCTTTCTAAGAAACTTCTTGGTGATGTGTGAATTCATCTCACAGAGTTACACTTATGTTAAGTGGAGCAGTCCATTCACACTGTCTTTGGGGAAACTGAGAAGGGCTTTTTTGGATCACTTTGAGGCCTACGCTGATAAAGGAAATTTCATCCGTTCAAAACGTGAAAGAAGCTTTCTGAGAAACTTCTTTCTGATCTGTGAGTTCATCTCACAGAGTTACAACCTCTGCCTCAAGAAGCAGTTTGCTAACACTCTTTTCGTGGAATCTGCAAAGTGATATTTGGAACCTATTGGGGCCCATGGTGATAAAGGAATTATCCTCACATAATAACTAAAGAGAAGCTTTCTGAGAAACTGCATTGCCAGCACAGTTTTCTGGAAATCTGCAATTAGATACTTCATAGCGCAATGAACATTACACTGACAAAGGAAATATCCCCAGATGAAAACTAGAAAGAAGCTTTCTTAGAAACTTCTTGGTGATTTGTGAATTCATCTCACAGAGTTACACTTATGTTTCGTGGAGCAGTCCATTAACACTGTCTTTGGGGAAACTGAGAAGGGCTTCTTTGGATCACATTGAGGCCTACGCTGATAAAGGAAATTTCATCCATTCAAAACGTGAAAGAAGCTTTCTGAGAAACTTCTTTCTGATCTGTGAGTTCATCTCACAGAGTTACAAACTCTGTCTCAAGAAGCAGTTTGCTGCCACTCTTTTCGTGAAATCTGCAAAGTGATATTTGGGAGCCTATTGGGGCCCATGGTGATAAAGGAATTATCCTCACATAATAACTAAAGGGAAGCTTTCTGAGAAAGTGCATTGCCATGTGTGAATGCAACTCACAGAGTTACACGTTTCTCTTCAGTGATCAGTTTGTTAGCACAGTTTTCTGGAGATCTGCAATTAGATACTTCATAGCGCAATGAACATTACAGTGACAAATGAAATATCCACAGATGAAAACTAGAAAGAAGCTTTCTTAGAAAATTCTTGGTGATGTGTGAATTCATCTAACAGAGTTACACTTACGTTTCGTGGAGCAGTCCATTAACACTGTCTTTGGGGATACTGAGAAGGTCGTCTTTGCATCACATTGAGGCCTACGCTGATAAATGAAATTTCTTCCGTTCAAAACGTGAAAGAAGCTTTCTGAGAAACTTCTTTCTGATCTGTGAGTTCATCTCACAGAGATACAACCTCTGCCTCAAGAAGCAGTTTGCTAACACTCTTTTCGTGGAATCTGCTAAGTGATATTTGGGAGCCTATAGGGGCCCATGGTGATAAAGGAAATATCCTCACATAATAACTAAAGAGAAGCTTTCTGAGAAATTGTGTTGCCAGCAAAGTTTTCTGGAAATCTCCAATTAGATTCTTCATAGCGCAATGAACATTACAGTGACAAAGGAAATATCCTCAGAAGAAAATTAGAAAGAAGCTTTCTTAGAAACTTCTTGGTGATGTGTGAATTCATCTCACAGAGTTACACTTATGTTTCGTGGGGCAGTCCATTAACACTGTCTTTGGGGAAACTGAGAAGGGCTTCTATGGATCACACTGAGGCCTACGCTGATAAAGGAAATTTCATCCGTTCAAAACGTGAAAGAAGCTTTCTGAGAAACTTCTTTCTGATCTGTGAGTTCATCTCACAGAGTTACAACCTCTGCCTCAAGAAGCAGTTTGCTAACACTCTTTTCGTGGAATCTGCAAAGTGATATTTGGGAGCCTATTGGGGCCCATGGTGATAAAGGTAATATCCTCACATAATAACTAAGGAGAAGCTTTCTGAGAAACTGCATTGCCATGTGTGAATGCAACTCACAGAGTTACACGTTTCTCTTCAGTGATCAGTTTGTTAGCACAGTTTTCTGGAGATCTGCAATTAGATACTTCATAGCGCAATGAACATTCCAGTGACAAAGGAAATATCCACAGATGAAAACTAGAAAGAAGCTTTCTTAGAAACTTCTTGGTGATGTGTGAATTCATATCACAGAGTTACACTTATGTTTCGTGGAGCAGTCCATTAACACTGTCTTTGGGGAAACTGAGAAGGGCTTCATTGGATCACATTTAGGCCTATTCTGATAAAGGATATTTCATCCATTCAAAACGTGAAAGAAGCTTTCTGAGGAACTTCTTTCTGATCTGTGAGTTCATCTCACAGAGTTACAACCTCTGCCTCAAGAAGCAGTTTGCTAACACTCTTTTCGTGGAATCTGCAAAGTGATATTTGGGAGCCTATTGGGGCCCATGGTGATAAAGGAAATATCCTCACATAATAAGTAAAGAGAAGCTTTCTGAGAAACTGCATTGCCATGTGTGAATGCAACTCACAGAGTTACACGTTTCTCTTCAGTGATCAGTTTGTTAGCACAGTTTTCTGGAGATCTGCAATTAGATACTTCATAGCGCAATGAACATTACAGTGACAAAGGAAATATCCACAGATGAAAACTAGAAAGAAGCGTTCTTAGAAACTTCTTGGTGATGTGTGAATTCATCTCAGAGATACACTTATGTTTCGTGGAGCAGTCCATTAACACTGTCTTTGGGGAAACTGAGAATGGATTCTTTGGATCACATTGAGAACTACGCTGATAAAGGAAATTTCATCCGTTCAAAACGTGAAAGAAGCTTTCTGAGAAACTTCTTTCTGATCTGTGAGTTCATCTCACAGAGTTCCAACCTCTGCCTCAAGAAGCAGTTTGCTAACACTCTTTTCGTGGTATCTGCAAAGTGATATTTGGGAACCTATTGGGGCCCATGGTGATAAAGGAAATGTTCTCACATAATACCTAAAGAGAAGATTTCTGAGAAACTGCATTGCCAGCACAGTTTTCTGGAGATCTGCAATTAGATACTTCATAGCGCAATGAACATTACAGTGACAAAGGAAATATCCCCAGAAGAAAAATGGAAAGAAGCTTTCTTAGAAACTTCTTGGTGATTTGTGAATTCATCTCACAGAGTCACACTTATGTTACGTAGAGCACTCCATTAACACTGTCTTTGAGGAATCTGAGAAGGGCTTCTTTGGATCACATTGAGGCCTTCGCTGATAAAGGAAATTTCATCCGTTCAAAACGTGAAAGAAGCTTTCTGAGAAACTTCTTTCTAATCTGTGTGTTCATCTCACAGAGTTACAACCTCTGCCTCAAGAAGCAGTTTGCTAACACTCTTTTCGTGGAATCTGCAAAGTGATATTTTTGGAGCCCATTGGGGCCCATGGTGATAAAGGAAATATCCTCACATAATAACTAAAGATAAGCTTTCTGAGAAACTGCATTGCCATGTGTGAATGTAATTCACAGAGTTACACGTTTCTCTTCAGTGATCAGTTTGTTAGCACAGTTTTCTGGAAATCTGCAAATAAATACTTCATAGCGCAATGCACATTACAGTGACAAAGGAAATATCCACAGATGAAAACTGGAAAGAAGCTTTCTTAGAAACTTCTTGGTGATGTGTGAATTCATCTCACAGAGTTACACTTATGTTTCGTGGAGCACTCCATTAACACTGTCTTTGGGGAAACTGAGAAGGGCTTCTTTGGATCACATTGAGGCCTACGCTGATAAAGGAAATTCCATCCGTTCAAAACGTGAAAGAAGCTTTCTGAGAAACTTCTTTCTGATCTGTGAGTTCATCTCACAGAGTTACAACCTCTGCCTCAAGAAGAAGTTTGCTAACACTCTTCTCGTGGAATCTGCAAAGTGATATTTGGGAGCCTATTGGGGCCCATGATGATAAAGGAAATATCCTCACATAATAACTAAAGAGAAGCTTTCTGAGAAACTGCATTGCCATGTGTGAATGCAATTCACAGAGTTACACGTTTCTCTTCAGTGATCAGTTTGTTAGCAAAGTTTTCTGGAAATCTGCAAATAAATACTTCATAGCGCAATAAACATTACAGTGAGAAAGGAAATATCCACAGATGAAAACTAGAAAGAAGCTTTCTTAGAAACTTATTGGTGATGTGTGAATTCATATCACAGAGTTACACTTATGTTTCGTGGAGCAGTCCATTAACACTGTCTTTGGGGAAACTGAGAAGGGCTTCTTTGGATCACATTTAGGCCTATTCTGATAAAGGATATTTCATCCATTCAAAACGTGAAAGAAGCTTTCTGAGGAACTTCTTTCTGATCTGTGAGTTCATCTCACAGAGTTACAACCTCTGCCTCAAGAAGCAGTTTGCTACCACTCTTTTCGTGGAATCTGCAAAGTGATATTTGGGAGCCTATTGGGGCCCATGGTGATAAAGGAAATATCCTCACATAATAAGTAAAGAGAAGCTTTCTGAGAAACTGCATTGCCATGTGTGAATGCAACTCACAGAGTTACACGTTTCTCTTCAGTGATCAGTTTGTTAGCACAGTTTTCTGGAGATCTGCAATTAGATACTTCATAGCGCAATGAACATTACAGTGACAAAGGAAATATCCACAGATGAAAACTAGAAAGAAGCGTTCTTAGAAACTTCTTGGTGATGTGTGAATTCATCTCAGAGATACACTTATGTTTCGTGGAGCAGTCCATTAACACTGTCTTTGGGGAAACTGAGAATGGATTCTTTGGATCACATTGAGAACTACGCTGATAAAGGAAATTTCATCCGTTCAAAACGTGAAAGAAGGTTTCTGAGAAACTTCTTTCTGATCTGTGAGTTCATCTCACAGAGTTCCAACCTCTGCCTCAAGAAGCAGTTTGCTAACACTCTTTTCGTGGAATCTGCAAAGTGATATTTGGGAACCTATTGGGGCCCATGGTGATAAAGGAAATGTTCTCACATAATACCTAAAGAGAAGATTTCTGAGAAACTGCATTGCCAGCACAGTTTTCTGGAGATCTGCAATTAGATACTTCATAGCGCAATGAACATTACAGTGACAAAGGAAATATCCCCAGAAGAAAAATGGAAAGAAGCTTTCTTAGAAACTTCTTGGTGATTTGTGAATTCATCTCACAGAGTCACACTTATGTTACGTAGAGCACTCCATTAACACTGTCTTTGAGGAATCTGAGAAGGGCTTCTTTGGATCACATTGAGGCCTACGCTGATAAAGGAAATTTCATCCGTTCAAAACGTGAAAGAAGCTTTCTGAGAAACTTCTTTCTAATCTGTGTGTTCATCTCACAGAGTTACAACCTCTGCCTCAAGAAGCAGTTTGCTAACACTCTTTTCGTGGAATCTGCAAAGTGATATTTGGGAGCCCATTGGGGCCCATGGTGATAAAGGAAATATCCTCACATAATAACTAAAGATAAGCTTTCTGAGAAACTGCATTGCCATGTGTGAATGTAATTCACAGAGTTACACGTTTCTCTTCAGTGATCAGTTTGTTAGCACAGTTTTCTGGAAATCTGCAAATAAATACTTCATAGCGCAATGCACATTACAGTGACAAAGGAAATATCCACAGATGAAAACTGGAAAGAAGCTTTCTTAGAAACTTCTTGGTGATGTGTGAATTCATCTCACAGAGTTACACTTATGTTTCGTGGTGCAGTCCATTAACACAGTCGTTGAGGAAACTGAGAAGGGCTTCTTTGGATCACATTGAGGCCTACGCTGATAAAGGAAATTTCATCCGTTCAAAACGTGAAAGAAGCTTTCTGAGGAACTCTTTCTGATCTGTGAGTTCATCTCACAGAGTTACAACCTCTGCCTCAAGAAGAAGTTTGCCAACACTCCTCTCATGGAATCTGCAAAGTGATATTTGGGAGCCCATATGGGCATATGGTGATAAAGGAAATATCCTCACATAATAACTAAAGAGAAGCTTTCTGAGAAACTGCATTGCCATGTGTGAATGCAACTCACAGAGTTACACGTTTCTCTTCAGTGATCAGTTTGTTAGCACAGTTTTCTGTAAATCTGCAATTAGATACTTCATAGCGCAATGAACATTACAGTGACAAAGGAATATCCACAGATGAAAATTGGAAAGAAGCTTTCTTAGAAATTTCTTGGTGATGTGTGAATTCATCACACAGAGTTACACTTATGTTACGAGGAGCAGTCCATTAACACTGTCTTTGAGGAATCTGAGAAGGGCTTCTTTGGATCACATTGAGGCCTACGCTGATAAAGGAAATTTCATCCGTTCAAAACGTGAAAGAAGCTTTCTGAGAAACTTCTTTCTGATCTGTGAGTTCATCTCACAGAGTTACAACCTCTGCCTCAAGAAGCAGTTTGCTAACACTCTTTTCGTGGAATCTGCAAAGTGATATTTGGGAGCCTATTGGGGCCCATGGTGATAAAGGAAATATCCTCACTTAATAACTAAAGAGAGGCTTTCTGAGAAACTGCATTGCCATGTGTGAATGCAACTCACAGAGTTACACGTCTCTCTTCAGTGATCAGTTTGTTAGCACACTTTTCTGGAAATCTGCAGTAAGATACTTCATAGCGCAATGAACATTACAGTGACAAAGGAAATATCCACAGATGAAAACTGGAAAGAAGCTTTCTTAGAAACTTCTTGGTGATGTGTGCATTCATCTCACAGAGTTACACTTATGTTTCGTGGAGCAGTCCATTAACACTGTCTTTGAGGAAACTGAGAAGGGCTTCTTTGGATCACATTGAATCCTACGCTGATAAAGGAAATTTCATCCGTTCAAAACGTGAAAGAAGCTTTCTGAGAAACTTCTTCCTGATCTGTGAGTTCATCTCACAGAGTTACAACCTCTGCCTCAAGAAGAAGTTTGCTAACACTCTTCTCGTGGAATCTGCAAAGTGATATTTGGGAGCCCATAGGGGCACATGGTAGTAAAGGAAATTTCCTCACATAATAACTAAAGAGAAGCTTTCTGAGAAATTGCATTGACATGTGTGAATGCAACTCACAGAGTTACACGTTTCTCTTCAGTGATCAGTTTGTTAGCACAGTTTTCTGGAAATCTGCAATTAGATACTTCATAGCGCAATGAACATTACAGTGACAAAGGAAATATCCACATTTGAAAACTGGAAAGAAGCTTTCTTAGACACTTCTTGGTGATGTGTGAATTCATCTCACAGAGTTACACTTATGTTACGTGGAGCAGTCCATTAACACTGTCTTTGAGGAATCTGAGAAGGGCTTCTTTGGATCACATTGAGACCTACGCTGATAAAGGAAATTTCATCCGTTCAAAACGTGAAAGAAACTTTCTGAGAAACTTCTTTCTGATCTGTGAGTTCATCTCACAGAGTTACAACCTCTGCCTCAAGAAGCAGTTTGCTAACACTCTTTTCGTGGAATCTGCAAAGTGATATTTGGGAGCCTATTGGGGCCCATGGTGATAAAGGAAATATCCTCACTTAATAACTAAAGAGAGGCTTTCTGAGAAACTGCATTGCCATGTGTGAATGCAACTCACAGAGTTACACGTCTCTCTTCAGTGATCAGTTTGTTAGCACAGTTTTCTGGAAATCTGCAGTTAGATACTTCATAGCGCAATGAACATTACAGTGACAAAGGAAATATCCACAGATGAAAACTGGAAAGAAGCTTTCTTAGAAACTTCTTGGTGATGTGTGAATTCATCTCACAGAGTTACACTTATGTTACGTGGAGTAGTCCATTAACACTCTCTTTCAGGAATCTGAGAAGGGCTTCTTTCAATCACAGTGAGGCCTACGCTGATAAAGGAAATTTCATCCGTTCAAAAGGTGAAAGAAGCTTTCTGAGAAACTTCTTTCTGATCTGTGAGTTCATCTCACAGAGTTACAACCTCTGCCTCAAGAAGAAGTTTGCTAACACTCTTCTCGTGGAATCTGCAAAGAGATATTTGGGAGCCCATAGAGGCAAATGGTGATAAAGGAAATATCCTCACATAATAACTAAAAAGAAGCTTTCTGAGAAACTGCATTGCCATGTGTGAATGCAACTCACAGAGTTACACGTTTCTCTTCAGTGATCAGTTTGTTAGCACAGTTTTCTGGAAATCTGCAGTTAGATACTTCATAGCGCAATGAACATTACAGTGACAAAGGAAATATCCACAGATGAAAACTAGAAAGAAGCTTTCTTAGAAACTTCTTGGTGATGTGTGAATTCATCTCACAGAGTTACACTTATGTTTCGTGGAGCAGTCCATTAACACTGTCTTTGGGGAAACTGAGAAGGGCTTCCTTGGACCACATTGAGGCCTACGCTGATAAAGGAAATTTCATCCGTTCAAAACGTGAAAGAAGCTTTCTGAGAAACTTCTTTCTGATCTGTGAGTTCATCTCACAGAGTTACAACCTCTGCCTCAAGAAGCAGTTTGCTAACACTCTTTTCGTGGAATCTGCAAAGTGATATTTGGGAGCCTATTGGGGCCCATGGTGATAAAGGAAATATCCTCACTTAATAACTAAAGAGAGGCTTTCTGAGAAACTGCATTGCCATGTGTGAATGCAACTCACAGAGTTACACGTCTCTCTTCAGTGATCAGTTTGTTAGCACAGTTTTCTGGAAATCTGCAGTTAGATACTTCATAGCGCAATGAACATTACAGTGACAAAGGAAATATCCACAGATGAAAACTAGGAAAGAAGCTTTCTTAGAAACTTCTTGGTGATGTGTGCATTCATCTCACAGAGTTACACTTATGTTTCGTGGAGCAGTCCATTAACACTGTCTTTGAGGAAACTGAGAAGGGCTTCTTTGGATCACATTGAATCCTACGCTGATAAAGGAAATTTCATCCGTTCAAAACGTGAAAGAAGCTTTCTGAGAAACTTCTTTCTGATCTGTGAGTTCATCTCACAGAGTTACAACCTCTGCCTCAAGAAGCAGTTTGCTAACACTCTTTTCGTGGAATCTGCAAAGTGATATTTGGGAGCCTATTGGGGCCCATGGTGATAAAGGAAATATCCTCACTTAATAACTAAAGAGAGGCTTTCTGAGAAACTGCATTGCCATGTGTGAATGCAACTCACAGAGTTACACGTCTCTCTTCAGTGATCAGTTTGTTAGCACAGTTTTCTGGAAATCTGCAGTTAGATACTTCATAGCGCAATGAACATTACAGTGACAAAGGAAATATCCACATTTGAAAACTGGAAAGAAGCTTTCTTAGACACTTCTTGGTGATGTGTGAATTCATCTCACAGAGTTACACTTATGTTACGTGGAGCAGTCCATTAACACTGTCTTTGAGGAATCTGAGAAGGGCTTCTTTGGATCACATTGAGACCTACGCTGATAAAGTAAATTTCATCCGTTCAAAACGTGAAAGAAGCTTTCTGAGAAACTTCTTTCTGATCTGTGAGTTCATCTCACAGAGTTACAACCTCTGCCTCAAGAAGCAGTTTGCTAACACTCTTTTCGTGGAATCTGCAAAGTGATATTTGGGAGCCTATTGGGGCCCATGGTGATAAAGGAAATATCCTCACTTAATAACTAAAGAGAGGCTTTCTGAGAGACTGCATTGCCATGTGTGAATGCAACTCACAGAGTTACACGTCTCTCTTCAGTGATCAGTTTGTTAGCACAGTTTTCTGGAAATCTGCAGTTAGATACTTCATAGCGCAATGAACATTACAGTGACAAAGGAAATATCCACAGATGAAAACTGGAAAGAAGCTTTCTTAGAAACTTCTTGGTGATGTGTGAATTCATCTCACAGAGTTACACTTATGTTACGTGGAGTAGTCCATTAACACTCTCTTTCAGGAATCTGAGAAGGGCTTCTTTCAATCACAGTGAGGCCTACGCTGATAAAGGAAATTTCATCCGTTCAAAACGTGAAAGAAGCTTTCTGAGAAACTTCTTTCTGATCTGTGAGTTCATCTCACAGAGTTACAACCTCTGCCTCAAGAAGAAGTTTGCTAACACTCTTCTCGTGGAATCTGCAAAGAGATATTTGGGAGCCTATTGGGGCCCATGGTGATAAAGGAAATATCCTCACTTAATAACTAAAGAGAGGCTTTCTGAGAAACTGCATTGCCATGTGTGAATGCAACTCACAGAGTTACACGTCTCTCTTCAGTGATCAGTTTGTTAGCACAGTTTTCTGGAAATCTGCAGTTAGATACTTCATAGCGCAATGAACATTACAGTGACAAAGGAAATATCCACAGATGAAAACTGGAAAGAAGCTTTCTTAGAAACTTCTTGGTGATGTGTGCATTCATCTCACAGAGTTACACTTATGTTTCGTGGAGCAGTCCATTAACACTGTCTTTGAGGAAACTGAGAAGGGCTTCTTTGGATCACATTGAATCCTACGCTGATAAAGGAAATTTCATCCGTTCAAAACGTGAAAGAAGCTTTCTGAGAAACTTCTTCCTGATCTGTGAGTTCATCTCACAGAGTTACAACCTCTGCCTCAAGAAGAAGTTTGCTAACACTCTTCTCGTGGAATCTGCAAAGTGATATTTGGGAGCCCATAGGGGCACATGGTGGTAAAGGAAATTTCCTTACATAATAACTAAAGAGAAGCTTTCTGAGAAATTGCATTGACATGTGTGAATGCAACTCACAGAGTTACACGTTTCTCTTCAGTGATCAGTTTGTTAGCACAGTTTTCTGGAAATCTGCAATTAGATACTTCATAGCGCAATGAACATTACAGTGACAAAGGAAATATCCACATTTGAAAACTGGAAAGAAGCTTTCTTAGAAACTTCTTGGTGATGTGTGAATTCATCTCACAGAGTTACACTTATGTTACGTGGAGCAGTCCATTAACACTGTCTTTGAGGAATCTGAGAAGGGCTTCTTTGGATCACATTGAGACCTACGCTGATAAAGGAAATTTCATCCGTTCAAAACGTGAAAGAAGCTTTCTGAGAAACTTCTTTCTGATCTGTGAGTTCATCTCACAGAGTTACAACCTCTGCCTCAAGAAGCAGTTTGCTAACACTCTTTTCGTGGAATCTGCAAAGTGATATTTGGGAGCCTATTGGGGCCCATGGTGATAAAGGAAATATCCTCACTTAATAACTAAAGAGAGGCTTTCTGAGAAACTGCATTGCCATGTGTGAATGCAACTCACAGAGTTACACGTCTCTCTTCAGTGATCAGTTTGTTAGCACAGTTTTCTGGAAATCTGCAGTTAGATACTTCATAGCGCAATGAACATTACAGTGACAAAGGAAATATCCACAGATGAAAACTGGAAAGAAGCTTTCTTAGAAACTTCTTGGTGATGTGTGAATTCATCTCACAGAGTTACACTTATGTTTACGTGGAGCAGTCCATTAACACTCTCTTTCAGGAATCTGAGAAGGGCTTCTTTCAATCACAGTGAGGCCTACGCTGATAAAGGAAATTTCATCCGTTCAAAACGTGAAAGAAGCTTTCTGAGAAACTTCTTTCTGATCTGTGAGTTCATCTCACAGAGTTACAACCTCTGCCTCAAGAAGAAGTTTGCTAACACTCTTCTCGTGGAATCTGCAAAGAGATATTTGGGAGCCCATAGAGGCAAATGGTGATAAAGGAAATATCCTCACATAATAACTAAAAAGAAGCTTTCTGAGAAACTGCATTGCCATGTGTGAATGCAACTCACAGAGTTACACGTTTCTCTTCAGTGATCAGTTTGTTAGCACAGTTTTCTGGAAATCTGCAAGTTAGATACTTCATAGCGCAATGAACATTACAGTGACAAAGGAAATATCCACAGATGAAAACTAGAAAGAAGCTTTCTTAGAAACTTCTTGGTGATGTGTGAATTCATCTCACAGAGTTACACTTATGTTTCGTGGAGCAGTCCATTAACACTGTCTTTGGGAACTGAGAAGGGCTTCCTTGGACCACATTGAGGCCTACGCTGATAAAGGAAATTTCATCCGTTCAAAACGTGAAAGAAGCTTTCTGAGAAACTTCTTTCTGATCTGTGAATTCATCTCACAGAGTTACAACCTCTGCCTCAAGAAGAAGTTTGCTAACACTCCTCTCGTGGAATCTGCAAAGTGATATTTGGGAGCCTATAGGGGTCCATGGTGATAAAGGAAATATCCTGACATAATAACTAAAGAGAGGCTTTCTGAGAAACTGCATTGCCATGTGTGAATGCATCTCACAGAGTTACACGTTTCTCTTCAGTGATCAGTTTGTTAGCACAGTTTTCTGGAAATCTGCAATTAGATACTTCATAGCGCAATGAACATTACAGTGACAAAGGAAATATCCACATTTGAAAACTGGAAAGAAGCTTTCTTAGAAACTTCTTGGTGATGTGTGAATTCATCTCACAGAGTTACACTTATGTTACGTGGAGCAGTCCATTAACACTGTCTTTGAGGAATCTGAGAAGGGCTTCTTTGGATCACATTGAGACCTACGCTGATAAAGTAAATTTCATCCGTTCAAAACGTGAAAGAAGCTTTCTGAGAAACTTCTTTCTGATCTGTGAGTTCATCTCACAGAGTTACAACCTCTGCCTCAAGAAGCAGTTTGCTAACACTCTTTTCGTGGAATCTGCAAAGTGATATTTGGGAGCCTATTGGGGCCCATGGTGATAAAGGAAATATCCTCACTTAATAACTAAAGAGAGGCTTTCTGAGAGACTGCATTGCCATGTGTGAATGCAACTCACAGAGTTACACGTCTCTCTTCAGTGATCAGTTTGTTAGCACAGTTTTCTGGATATCTGCAGTTAGATACTTCATAGCGCAATGAACATTACAGTGACAAAGGAAATATCCACAGATGAAAACTGGAAAGAAGCTTTCTTAGAAACTTCTTGGTGATGTGTGAATTCATCTCACAGAGTTACACTGATGTTACGTGGAGTAGTCCATTAACACTCTCTTTCAGGAATCTGAGAAGGGCTTCTTTCAATCACAGTGAGGCCTACGCTGATAAAGGAAATTTCATCCGTTCAAAACGTGAAAGAAGCTTTCTGAGAAACTTCTTTCTGATCTGTGAGTTCATCTCACAGAGTTACAACCTCTGCCTCAAGAAGAAGTTTGCTAACACTCTTCTCGTGGAATCTGCAAAGAGATATTTGGGAGCCTATTGGGGCCCATGGTGATAAAGGAAATATCCTCACTTAATAACTCAAGAGAGGCTTTCTGAGAAACTGCATTGCAATGTGTGAATGCAACTCACAGAGTTACACGTCTCTCTTCAGTGATCAGTTTGTTAGCACAGTTTTCTGGAAATCTGCAGTTAGATACTTCATAGCGCAATGAACATTACAGTGACAAAGGAAATATCCACAGATGAAAACTGGAAAGAAGCTTTCTTAGAAACTTCTTGGTGATGTGTGCATTCATCTCACAGAGTTACACTTATGTTTCGTGGAGCAGTCCATTAACACTGTCTTTGAGGAAACTGAGAAGGGCTTCTTTGGATCTCATTGAATCCTACGCTGATAAAGGAAATTTCATCCGTTCAAAACGTGAAAGAAGCTTTCTGAGAAACTTCTTCCTGATCTGTGAGTTCATCTCACAGAGTTACAACCTCTGCCTCAAGAAGAAGTTTGCTAACACTCTTCTCGTGGAATCTGCAAAGTGATATTTGGGAGCCATAGGGGCACATGGTGGTAAAGGAAATTTCCTCACATAATAACTAAAGAGAAGCTTTCTGAGAAATTGCATTGACATGTGTGAATGCAACTCACAGAGTTACACGTTTCTCTTCAGTGATCAGTTTGTTAGCACAGTTTTCTGGAAATCTGCAATTAGATACTTCATAGCGCAATGAACATTACAGTGACAAAGGAAATATCCACATTTGAAAACTGGAAAGAAGCTTTCTTAGAAACTTCTTGGTGATGTGTGAATTCATCTCACAGAGTTACACTGATGTTACGTGGAGCAGTCCATTAACACTGTCTTTGAGGAATCTGAGAAGGGCTTCTTTGGATCACATTGAGACCTACGCTGATAAAGGAAATTTCATCCGTTCAAAACGTGAAAGAAGCTTTCTGAGAAACTTCTTTCTGATCTGTGAGTTCATCTCACAGAGTTACAACCTCTGCCTCAAGAAGCAGTTTGCTAACACTCTTTTCGTGGAATCTGCAAAGTGATATTTGGGAGCCTATTGGGGCCCATGGTGATAAAGGAAATATCCTCACTTAATAACTAAAGAGAGGCTTTCTGAGAAACTGCATTGCCATGTGTGAATGCAACTCACAGAGTTACACGTCTCTCTTCACTGATCAGTTTGTTAGCACAGTTTTCTGGAAATCTGCAGTTAGATACTTCATAGCGCAATGAACATTACAGTGACAAAGGAAATATCCACAGATGAAAACTGGAAAGAAGCTTTCTTAGAAACTTCTTGGTGATGTGTGAATTCATCTCACAGAGTTACACTTATGTTACGTGGAGTAGTCCATTAACACTCTCTTTCAGGAATCTGAGAAGGGCTTCTTTCAATCACAGTGAGGCCTTCGCTGATAAAGGAAATTTCATCCGTTCAAAACGTGAAAGAAGCTTTCTGAGAAACTTCTTTCTGATCTGTGAGTTCATCTCACAGAGTTACAACCTCTGCCTCAAGAAGAAGTTTGCTAACACTCTTCTCGTGGAATCTGCAAAGAGATATTTGGGAGCCCATAGAGGCAAATGGTGATAAAGGAAATATCCTCACATAATAACTAAAAGAAGCTTTCTGAGAAACTGCATTGCCATGTGTGAATGCAACTCACAGAGTTACACGTTTCTCTTCAGTGATCAGTTTGTTAGCACAGTTTTCTGGAAATCTGCAGTTAGATACTTCATAGCGCAATGAACATTACAGTGA
The DNA here is from genome assembly GCF_007565055.1 of Rhinopithecus roxellana. Classification (NCBI taxonomy): domain Eukaryota; kingdom Metazoa; phylum Chordata; class Mammalia; order Primates; family Cercopithecidae; genus Rhinopithecus; species Rhinopithecus roxellana. Next base: position 110,561,753 of record NC_044558.1, read on the forward strand.
CAAAGGAAATATCCACAGATGAAAACTAGAAAGAAGCTTTCTTAGAAACTTCTTGGTGATGTGTGAATTCATCTCACAGAGTTACACTTATGTTTCGTGGAGCAGTCCATTAACACTGTCTTTGGGGAAACTGAGAAGGGCTTCCTTGGACCACATTGAGGCCTACGCTGATAAAGGAAATTTCATCCGTTCAAAACGTGAAAGAAGCTTTCTGAGAAACTTCTTTCTGATCTGTGAATTCATCTCACAGAGTTACAACCTCTGCCTCAAGAAGAAGTTTGCTAACACTCCTCTCGTGGAATCTGCAAAGTGATATTTGGGAGCCTATAGGGGTCCATGGTGATAAAGGAAATATCCTGACATAATAACTAAAGAGAGCTTTCTGAGAAACTGCATTGCCAGGTGTGAATGCATCTCACAGAGTTACACGTTTCTCTTCAGTGATCAGTTTGTTAGCACAGTTTTCTGGAGATCTGCAATTAGATACTTCATAGCGCAATGAACTTTACAGTGACAAAGGAAATATCCACAGATGAAAACTAGAAAGAAGCTTTCTTAGAAACTTCTTGGTGATGTGTGAATTCATCTCGCAGAGTTACACTTATGTTTCGTGGTGCAGTCCATTAACACTGTCTTTGGGGAAACTGAGAAGGGCTTCTTTGGATCACTTTGAGGCCTACGCTGATAAAGGAAATTTCATCCGTTCAAAACGTGAAAGAAGCTTTCTGAGAAACTGCTTTCTGATCTGTGAGTTCATCTCACAGAGTTATAACCTCTGCCTCAAGAAGAAGTTTGCTAACACTCCTCTCGTGGAATCTGCAAAGTGATATTTGGGAGCCAATAGGGGCCCATGGTGATAAAGGAAATATCCTCACATAATAACTAAAGAGAAGCTTTCTGAGAAAATGCATTGCCATGTGTGAATGCAACTCACAGAGTTACACGTTTCTCTTCAGTGATCAGTTTGTTAGCACAGTTTTCTGGAGATCTGCAATTAGATACTTCATAGCGCAATGAACATTACAGTGACCAAGGAAATATCCACAGATGAAAACTGGAAAGAAGATTTCTTAGAAACTTCTTGGTGATGTGTGAATTCATCTCACAGAGTTACACTTATGTTACGTGGAGCAGTCCATTAACACTGTCTTTGAGGAATCTGAGAAGGGCTTCTTTGGATCACATTGAGGCCTACGCTGATAAAGGAAATTTCATCCGTTCAAAATGTGAAAGAAGCTTTCTGAGAAACTTCTTTCTGGTCTGTGAGTTCATCTCAAAGAGTTACAACCTCTGCCTCAAGAAGCAGTTTGCTAACACTCTTTTCGTGGAATCTGCAAAGTGATATTTGGGAGCCTATTGGGGCCCATGGTGATAAAGGAAATATCCTCACTTAATAACTAAAGAGAGGCTTTCTGAGAAACTGCATTGCCATGTGTGAATGCAACTCACAGAGTTACACGTTTCTCTTCAGTGATCAGTTTGTTAGCACAGTTTTCTGGAAATCTGCAGTTAGATACTTCATAGCGCAATGAACATTACAGTGACAAAGGAAATATCCACAGATGAAGACAGGAAAGAAGCTTTCTTAGAAACTTCTTGGTGATGTGTGAATTCATCTCACAGAGTTACACTTATGTTTCCTGGAGCAGTCCATTAACACTGTCTTTGAGGAAACTGAGAAGGGCTTCCTTGGATCACATTGAGGCCTACGCTGATAAAGGAAATTTCATCCGTTCAAAACGTGAAAGAAGCTTTCTGAGAAACTTCTTTCTGATCTGTGAGTTCATCTCACAGAGTTACAACCTCTGCCACAAGAAGAAGTTTGCTTACACTCTTCTCGTGGAATCTGCAAAGAGATATTTGGGAGCCCATAGAGGCAAATGGTGATAAAGGAAATATCCTCACATAATAACTAAAAAGAAGCTTTCTTAGAAACTGCATTGCCATGTGTGAATGCAACTCACAGAGTTACACGTTTCTCTTCAGTGATCAGTTTGTTAGCACAGTTTTCTGGAAGTCTGCAGTTAGATACTTCATAGCGCAATGAACATTACAGTGACAAAGGAAATATCCACAGATGAAAACTAGAAAGAAGCTTTCTTAAAAACTTCTTGGTGATGTGTGAATTCATCTCACAGAGTTACACTTATGTTTCGTGGAGCAGTCCATTAACACTGTCTTTGATTAATCTGAGAAGGGCTTCTTTGGATCATATTGAGGCCTACGCTGATAAAGGAAATTTCATCCGTTCAAAACGTGAAAGAAGCTTTCTGGGAAACTTCTTTCTGATCTGTGAGTTCATCTCACAGAGTTACAACCTGTGCCTCAAGAAGAAGTTTGCTAACACTCTTTTCGTGGAATCTGCAAAGTGATACTTGGGAGCCTATAGGGGCCCATGGTGATAAAGGAAATATCCTCACATAATAACTAAAGGGAAGCTTTCTGAGAAACTGCATTGCCATGTGTGAATGCAACTCACAGAGTTACACATTTCTCTTCAGGGATCAGTTTGATAGCACAGTTTTCTGGAGATCTGCAATTAGATACTTCATAGCGCAATGAATATTACAGTGACAAAGGAAATATCCACAGATGAAAACTAGAAAGAAGCTTTCTTAGAAACTTGTTGGTGATGTGTGAATTCATCTCACAGAGTTACACTTATGTCTCGTGGAGCAGTCCATTAACACTGTCTTTGGGGAAACTGAGAAGGGCTTCTTTGGATCACATTGAGGCCTACTCTGATGAAGGAAATTTCATCCGTTCAAAACGTGAAAGAAGCTTTCTGAGAAACTTCTTTCTGATCTGTGAGCTCATCTCACAGAGTTACAACCTCTGCCTCAAGAAGCAGTTTGCTAACACTTTTTTCGTGGAATCTGCAAAGTGATATTTGGGAGCCTATTGGGGCCCATCGTGATAAAGGAAATATCCTCACATAATAACTAAAGAGAAGCTTTCTGAGAAACTGCATTGCCAGCACAGTTTTCTGGAAATCTGCAATTAGATACTTCATAGCTCAATGAACATTACAGTGACAAAGGAAATATCCACAGATGAAAACTAGAAAGAAGCTTTCTTAGAAACTTCTTGGTGATGTGTGAATTCATCTCACAGAGTTACACTTATGTTTCGTGGAGCAGTCCATTAACACTGTCTTTGATTAACCTGAGAAGGGCTTCTTTGTATCACATTGAGGCCTACGCTGAGAAAGGAAATTTCATCCGTTCAAAACGTGAAAGAAGCTTTCTGAGAAACTTCTTTCTGATCTGTGAGTTCATCCCACAGAGTTACAACCTCTGCCTAAAGAAGCAGTTTGCTAACACTCTTTCAGTGGAATCTGCAAAGTGATATTTGGGAGCCTATTGGGACCCATGGTGATAAAGGAAATATCCTCACATAATAACTAAAGAGAAGCTTTCTGAGTAACTGCATTGCCATGTGTGAATGCAACTCACAGAGTTACACGTTTCTCTTCAGTGATCAGTTTGTTATCACAGTTTTCTGGAGATCTGCAATTAGATACTTCATAGCGCAATGAACATTACAGTGACAAAGGAAATATCCACAGATGAAAACTAGAAAGAAGCTTTCTTAGAAACTTCTTAGTGATGTGTGAATTCATCTCACAGAGTTACACTTATGTTTCGTGGAGCAGTCCATTAACACTGTCTTTGAGGAATCTGAGAAGGGCTTCTTTGGATCACATTGAGGCTTAGGCTGATAAAGGAAATTTCATTCCGTTCAAAACGTGAAAGAAGCTTTCTGAGAAACTTCTTTCTGATCTGTGAGTTCATCTCACAGAGTTACAACCTCTGCCTCAAGAAGAAGTTTGCTAACACTCTTCTCGTGGAATCTGCAAAGTGATATTTGGGAGTCTATAGGGGCCCATGGTGATAAAGGAAATATCCTCACATAATAACTAAAGAGAAGCTTTCTGAGAAACTGCATTGCCAGCACAGTTTTCTGGAAATCTGCAATTAGACACTTCATAGCGCAATGAACATTACAGTGACAAAGGAAATATCCAAAGATGAAATTAGAAAGAAGCTTTCTTAGAAACTTCTTGGTGATGTGTGAATTCATCTCACAGAGTTACACTTATGTTTCGTGGAGCTGTCCATTAACACTGTCTTTGAGGAATCTGAGAAGGGCTTCTTTGGATCACATTGAGGCCTACAGTGATAAAGGATATTTCATCCGTTCAAAACGTGAAAGAAGCTTTCTGAGAAACTTCTTTCTGATCTGTGAGTTCATCTCACAGAGTTACAACCTCTGCCTCAAGAAGAAGTTTGCTAACACTCTTTTCGTGGAATCTGCAAAGTGATATTTGGGAGCCTATGGGGGCCCACGGTGATAAAGGAATATCCTCACATAATAACTAAAGAGAAGCTTTCTGAGAAACTGCATTGCCATGTGTGAATGCAACTCATAGAGTTACACGTTTCTCTTCAGTGATCAGTTTGTTCGCACAGTTTTCTGGAGATCTGCAATTAGATACTTCATAGCGCAATGAACATTACAGTGACAAAGGAAATATCCACAGAAGAAAACTAGAAAGAAGCTTTCCTAGAAACTTCTTGGTGATGTGTGAATTCATCTCACAGAGTTACACTTATGTTTCGTGGAGCAGTCCATTAACACTGTCTTTGAGGAATCTGAGAAGGGCTTCTATGGATCACATTGAGGCCTACGCTGATAAAGGAAATTTCATCCGTTCAAAACGTGAAAGAAGCTTTCTGAGAAACTTCTTTCTGATCTGTGAGTTCATCTCACAGAGTTACAACCTCTGCCTCAAGAAGAAGTTTGCTAACACTCCTCTCGTGGTATCTGCAAAGCGATATTTGGGAGCCTATAGGGGCCCATGGTGATAAAGGAAATATCCTCACATAATAACTAAAGAGAAGCTTTCTGAGAAACTGCATTCCCAGCACAGTTTTCTGGAAATCTGCAATTAGACACTTCATAGCGCAATGAACATTACAGTGACAAAGGAAATATCCAAAGATGAAAATTAGAAAGCAGCTTTCTTAGAAACTTCTTGGTGATTTGTGAATTCATCTCACAGAGTTACACTTATGTTTCGTGGAGCAGTCCATTAACACTGTCTTTGAGGAATCTGAGATGGGCTTCTTTGGATCACATTGAGGCCTACAGTGATGAAGGAAATTTCATCCGTTCAAAACGTGAAAGAAGCTTTCTGAGAAACTTCTTTCTGATCTGTGAGTTCATCTCACAGAGTTACAACCTCTGCCTCAAGAAGCAGTTTGCTAACACTCTTTTCGTGGAATCTGCAAAGTGATATTTGGGAGGCTATTGGGGCCCACGGTGATAAAGGAATGTCCTCACATAATAACTAAAGAGAAGCTTTCTGAGAAACTGCATTGCCATGTGTGAATGCAACTCACAGAGTTACACGTTTCTCTTCAGTGATCAGTTTGTTAGCACAGTTTTCTGGAGATCTGCAATTAGATACTTCATAGCGCAATGAACTTTACAGTGACAAAGGAAATATCCACAGATGAAAACTAGAAAGAAGCTTTCCTAGAAACTTCTTGGTGATGTGTGAATTCATCTCACAGAGTTACATTTATGTTTCATGGAGCAGTCCATGAACACTGTCTTTGAGGAATCTGAGAAGGGCTTCTTTGGATCACATTGAGGCCTACGCTGATAAAGGAAATTTCATCCGTTCAAAACGTGAAAGAAGCTTTCTGAGAAACTTCTTTCTGATCTGTGAGTTCATCTCACAGAGTTACAACCTCTGCCTCAAGAAGAAGTTTGCTAACATTCTTCTCGTGGAATCTGCAAAGTGATATTTGGGAGCCTATTGGGGCCCATGGTGATAAAGGAAATATCCTCACATAATAACTAAACAGAAGCTTTCTGAGAAACTGCATTGCCAGCACAGTTTTCTGGAAATCTGCAATTAGATACTTCATAGCGCAATGAACATTACAGTGACAAAGGAAATATCCACAGATGAAAACTAGAAAGAAGCGTTCTTAGAAACTTCTTGGTGATGTGTGAATTCATCTCACAGAGTTACACTTATGTTTTGTGGAGCAGTCCATTAACACTGTCTTTGAGGAATCTGAGAAGGGCTTCTTGGATCACATTGAGGCCTACGCTGATAAATGAAATTTCTTCCATTCAAAACGTGAAAGAAGCTTTCTGAGAAACTTCTTTCTGATCTGTGAGTTCATCTCACAGAGTTACAACCTCTGCTTCAAGAAGCAGTTTGCTAACACTCTTTTCGTGGAATCTGCAAAGTGATATTTGGGAGCCTATAGGGGCCCCTGGTGATAAAGGAAATATCCTCACATAATAAGTAAAGATAAGCTTTCTGAGAAACTGCATTGCCATGTGTGAATGCAACTCACAGAGTTACACGTTCCTCTTCAGTGATCAGTTTGTTAGCACAGTTTTCTGGAAATCTGCAATTAGATACTTCATAGCGCAATGAACATTACAGTGACAAAGGAAATATCCACAGATGAAAACTAGAAAGAAGCTTTCTTAGAAACTTCTTGGTGATGTGTGAATTCATCTCACAGAGTTACACTTATGTTTCGTGGAGCAGTCCATTAACACTGTCTTTGGGGAAACTGAGAAGGGCTTCCTTGGATCACATTGAGGCCTACGCTGATAAAGGAAATTTCATCCGTTAAAAACGTGAAAGAAGCTTTCTGAGAAACTTCTTTCTGATCTGTGAGTTCATCTCACAGAGTTACAACCTCTGCCTCAAGAAGCAGTTTGCTAACACTCTATTCGTGGAATCTGCAAAGTGATAGTTGGGAGCCTATTGGGGCCCATGGTGATAAAGGAAATATCCTCACATAATAACTAAAGAGAAGCTTTCTGAGAAACTGCATTGCTATGTGTGAATGCAACTCACAGAGTTACACGTTTCTCTTCAGTGATCAGTTTGTTAGCACAGTTGTCTGGAGATCTGCAATTAGATACATCATAGCGCAATGAACATAACAGTGACAAAGGAAATATCCACAGACGAAAACTAGAAAGAAGCTTTCTTAGAAACTTCTTGGTGATGTGTGAATTCATCTCACAGAGTTACACTTATGTTTCGTGGATCAGTCCATTAACACTATCTTTGAGGTATCTGAGAAGGGCTTCTTTGGATCACATTGAGGCCTATGTTGATAAAGAAAATTTCATCCGTTCAAAACGTGAAAGAAGCTTTCTGAGAAACTTCTTTCTGATCTGTGAGTTCACCTCACAGAGTTACAATCTCTGCCTCAAGGAGCAGTTTGCTAACACTCTTTTCGTGGAATCTGCAAAGTGATATTTGGGAGCCTATTGGGGAAACGGTGAATAAGGAAATGTCCTCATATAATAACTAAAGAGAAGCTTTCTGTGAAACTGCATTGCCATGTGTGAATGCAACTCACAGAGTTACACCTTTCTCTTCAGTGATCAGTTTGTTAGCACAGTTTTCTGGAGATCTGCAATTAGATATTTCATAGCGCATTGAACATTACAGTGACAAAGGAAATATCCACAGATGAAAACTAGAAAGAAGCTTTCTTAGAAACTTCTTGGTGATGTGTGAATTCATCTCACAGAGCTATACTTATGTTTCGTGGAGCAGTCCATTAACACTGTCTTTGAGGAATCTGAGAAGGGTTTCTTTGGATCACATTGAGGCCTACGCTGATAAAGGAAATTTCATCCATTCAAAACGTGAAAGAAGCTTTCTGAGAAACTTCTTTCTGATCTGTGAGTTCATCTCACAGAGTTACAACCTCTGCCTCAAGAAGAACTTTGCTAACACTCTTCTAGTGGAATCTGCAATGTGATATTTGGGAGCCTATTGGGGCCCATGGTGATAAAGCAAATATCCTCACATAATAACTAAAGAGAAGCTTTCTGAGAAACTGCATTGCCATGTGTGAATGCAACTCACAGTGTTACACGTTTCTCTTCAGTGATCAGTTTGTTAGCACAGTTTTCTGGAAATCTTCAATTAGATACTTCATAGCGCAATGAACATTACAGTGACAAAGGAAATATCCACAGATGACAACTAGAAAGAAGCTTTCTTAGAAACTTCTTGGTGATGTGTGAATTCATCTCTCAGAGTTACACATATGTTTCGTGGAGCAGTCCATTAACACTGTCTTTGAGGAATCTGAGAAGGGTTTCTTGGGATCACATTGAGGCCTGCGCTGATAAAGGAAATTTCATCCGTTCAAAACGTGAAAGAAGCTTTCTGAGAAACTTCTTTCTGATCTGTGAGTTCATCTCACAGAGTTACAACCTCTGCCTCCAGAATCAGTTTGCTAACAATCTTTTCGTGGAATCTGCAAAGTGATATTTGGAAGCCTATTGGTGCCCATGGTGATAAAGGAAATATCCTCACATAATAACTAAAGAGAAGCTTTTTGAGAAACTGCATTGCCATGTGTGAATGTAACTCACAGAGTTACCCGTTTCTCTTTAGTGATCAGTTTGCTAGCACAGTTTTCTGGAGATCTGCAATTAGATACTTCATAGCGCAATGAACATTACAGGGACAAAGGCAATATCCACAGATGAAAACTAGAAAGAAGCTTTCTTAGATACTTCTTGGTGATGTGTGAATTCATCTCACAGAGTTACACTTATGTTTCGTGGAGCAGTCCATTAACACTGTCTTTGAGGAAACTGAGAAGGGCTTCTTTGGATCACATTGAGGCCTACCCTGATAAAGGAAATTTAATCCGTTCAAAACGTGAAAGAAGCCTTTTGAGAAACTTCTTTCTGATCTCTGAGTTCATCTCACAGTGTTACAACCTCTGCCTCAAGAAGCAGTTTGCTAACACTGTTTTCTTGGAATCTGCAAAGTGATATTTGGGAGCCTATTGGGGCCCATGGTGATAACGGAAATATCCTCACATAATAACTAAAGAGAAGCTTTCTGAGAAACTGCATTACCATGTGTGAATGTAACTCACAGAGTTACACGTTTCTCTTCAGTGATCAGTTTGTTAGCACTGGTTTCTGGAAATCTGCAATTAGATACTTCATAGCGCAATGAACATTACAGTGACAAAGGAAATATCCAAAGATGAAAACTAGAAAGAAGGTTTCTTAGAAACTTCTTGGTGATGTGTGAATTCATCTCACAGATTTACACTTATGTTTCGTGGAGCAGTCCTTTAACACTGTCTTTAAGGAATCTGAGAAGGGCTTCTTTGGATCACATTGAGGTCTACGCTGATAAAGGAAATTTCTACCGTTCAAAACGTGAAAGAAGCTTTCTGAGAAACTTCTTTCTGATCTGTGAGTTCATCTCACAGAGTTACAACCTCTGCCTCAAGAAGCAGTTTGCTAACACTCTTTTCGTGGAATCTGCAAAGTGATATTTGGGAGCCTATTGGGGCCCATGGTGATAACGGAAATATCCTCACATAATAACTAAAGAGAAGCTTTCTGAGAAACTGCATTGCCAGCACAGTTTTCTGGAAATCTGCAATTAGATACTTCATAGCGCAATGAACATTACAGTGAAAAAGGAAATATCCACAGATGAAAACTAGAAAGAAGCTTTCTTAGAAACTTCTTGGTGATGTGTGAATTCATCTCACAGAGTTACACTTATGTTTCGTGGAGCAGTCCATTAACACTGTCTTTGTGGTATCTGAGAAGGGCGTCTTTGGATCACATTGAGGCCTACGCTGATAAAGCAAATTTCATCCGTTCAAAACGTGATAGAAGCTTTCTGAGAAACTTCTTTCTGATCTGTGAGTTCATCTCACAGAGTTACAACCTCTGCCTCAGACGAAGTTTGCTAACACTCTTCTCGTGGAATCTGCAAAGTGATATTTGGGAGCATATAGGGGCCCATGGTGATAAAGGAAATATCCTCACATAATAACTAAAGAGAAGCTTTCTGAAAAACTGCATTGCCATGTGTGAATGAAACTCACAGAGTTACACGTTTCTCTTCAGTGAACAGTTTGTTAGCACAGTTTTCTGGAGATCTGCAATTAGATACTTCATAGCGCAATGAACATTACAGTGACAAAGGAAATATCCACAGATGAAAACTAGAAAGAAGCTTTCTTAGAAACTTCTTGGTGATGTGTGAATTCCTCTCACAGAGTTACACTTACCTTGCGTGGAGCAGTCCATTAACACTGTCTTTGGGGAATCTGAGAAGGGCTTCTTTGGATCACATTGAGGCCTACGCTGATAAAGGAAGTTTCATCCGTTCAAAACGTGAAAGAAGCTTCCTGAGAAACTTTTTTCTGATCTTTGAGTTCATCTCACAGAGTTACAACCTCTGCCTCAAGAAGCAGTTTGCTAACACTCTTCTCGTGGAATCTGCAAAGTGATATATGGGAGCCTATTGGGGCCCATGGTGATAAAGGAAATATCCTCACATAATAACTAAAGAGAAGCTTTCTGAGAAACTGCATTGCCATGTGTGAATGCAACTCACAGAGTTACACGTTTCTCTTCAGTGATCAGTTTGTTAGCACAGTTTTCTGGACATCTGCACTTAGATACTTCATAGCGTAATGAACATTACAGTGACAAAGGAAATATCCACAGATGAAAACTAGAAAGAAGCTTTCTTAGAAACTTCTTGGTGATGTGTGAATTCATCTCACATAGTTACAGTTATGTTTCGTGGAGCACTCCATTAACACTGTCTTTGTTGAAACTGAGAAGGGCTTCTTTGGATCACATTGAGGCCTACGCTGATAAAGGAAATTTCATCCGTTCAAAACGTGAAAGAAGCTTTCTGAGAAACTTCCTTCTGATCTGTGAGTTCATCTCACAGTGTTACAACCTCTGCCTCAAGAAGCAGTTTGCTAACACTCTTTTTGTGGAATCTGCATAGTGATATTAGGGAGCCTATTGGGGCCCATGGTGATAAAGGAAATATCCTCACATAATAACTAAAGAGAAGCTTTCTGAGAAACTGCATTGCCATGTGTGAATGCAACTCACAGAGTTACACGTATCTCTTCAGTGATCAGTTTGTTACCACAGTTTTCTGGAAATCTGCAATTAGATACTTCATAGCGCAATGAACATTACAGTGACAAAGGAAATATCCACAGATGAAAACTAGAAAGAAACTTTCTTAGAAACTTCTTGGTGATGTGTGAATTCATCTCACAGAGTTACACTTATGTTTCGTGGAGCAGTCCATTAACTCTGTCCTCGGGGAAACTGAGGAGGTCTTCTTTGGATCACATTGAGGCCTACGCTGATAAAGGAAAATTCTTCCGTTCAAAACGTGAAAGAAGCTTTCTGAGAAACTTCTTTCTGATCTGTGAGTTCATCTCACAGAGTTACAACCTCTGCCTCAAGAAGCAGTTTGCTAACACTCTTATCGTGGAATCTGCAAAGTGATATTTGGGAGCCTATAGGGGCCCATGGTGATAAAGGAAATATCCTCACATAATAACTAAAGAGAAGCTTTCTGAGAAACTGCATTGCCATGTGTGAATGCAACTCACAGAGTTACACGTTCCTCTTCAGTGATCAGTTTGTTAGCACAGTTTTCTGGAGATCTGCAATCAGATACTTCATAGCGCAATGAACATTACAGTGACAAAGGAAATATCCACAGATGAAAACTAGAAAGAAGCTTTCTTAGAAACTTCTTGGTGATGTGTGAATTCATCTCACAGAGTTACACTTATGTTTCGTGGAGCAGTCCATTAACACTGTCTTTGAGGAATCTGAGAAGGGTTTCTTTGGATCACATTGAGGCCTACGCTGATAAAGGAAATTTCATCCGTTCAAAACGTGAAAGAAGCTTTCTGAGAAACTTCTTTCTGATCTGTGAGTTCATCTCACAGAGTTACAACCTCTGCCTGAAGAAGAAGTTTGCTAACACTCTTCTCATGGAATCTGCAAAGTGATATTTGGGAGAGTATTGGGGCCCATGGTGATAAAGGAAATATCCTCACATAATAACTAGAGAGAAGCTTTCTGAGAAACTGCATTGCCAGCACAGTTTTCTGGAAATCTGCAATTTGATACTTCATAGCGCAATGATCATTACAGTGACACAGGAAATATCCACAGTTGAAAACTAGAAAGAAGCTTTCTTAGAAACATCTTGGTGATGTGTGAATTCATCTCACAGAGATACACTTATGTTTCGTGGAGCAGTCCATTAACACTGTCGTTGGGGAAACTGAGAAGGTCTTCTTTGGATCACATTGAGGCCTACGCTGATAAAGGAAAATTCTTCCGTTCAAAACGTGAAAGAAGCTTTCTGAGAAACTGCTTTCTGATCTGTGAGTTCATCTCACAGAGTTACAACCTCTGCCTCAAGAAGCAGTTTGCTAACACTCTTTTCGTGGAATCTGCAAAGTGATATTTGGGAGCCTATTGGAGCCCATGGTGATAAAGGAAATATCCTCACATAATAACTAAAGAGAAGCTTTCTGAGAAATTGCATTGCCAGCACAGTTTTCTGGAAATCTGCAATTACATACTTCATAGCGCAATGATCATTACAGTGACAAAGGAAATATCCACAGTTGAAAACTAGAAAGAAGCTTTCTTAGAAACTTCTTGGAGATGTGTGAATTCATCTCACAGAGATACACTTATGTTTCGTGGAGCAGTCCATTAACACTGTCGTTGGGGAAACTGAGAAGGGTTTCTTTGGATCACATTGAGGCCTACGCTGATACAGGAAATTTCATCCGTTCAAAACGTGAAAGAAGCTTTCTGAGAAACTTCTTTCTGATCTGTGAGTTCATCTCACAGAGTTACAACCTCTGCCTCAAGAAGCAGTTTGCTAACACTCTTATCGTGGAATCTGCAAAGTGATATTTGGGAGCCTACTGGGGCCCATGGTGATGAAGGAAATATCCTCACCTAATAACTAAAGAGAAGCTTTCTGAGAAACTGCATTGCCATGTGTGAATGCAACTCACAGAGTTACACGTTTCTCTTCAGTGATCAGTTTGTTAGCACAGTTTTCTGGAGATCTGCAATCAGATACTTCATAGCGCAATGAACATTACAGTGACCAAGGAAATATCCACAGATGAAAACTAGAAAGAAGCTTTCTTAGAAACTTCTTGTTGATGTGTGAATTCATCTCACAGAGTTACACTTATGTTTCGTGGAGCAGTCCATTAACACTGTCTTTGTGGTATCTGAGAAGTGCGTCTTTGGATCACATTGAGGCCTACGCTGATAAAGCAAATTTCATCCCTTCAAAACGTGAAAGAAGCTTTCTGAGAAACTTCTTTCTGATCTGTGAGTTCATCTCACAGAGTTACAACCTCTGCCTCAAGACGAAGTTTGCTAACACTCTTCTCGTGGAATCTGCAAAGTGATATTTGGGAGCCTATAGGGGCCCATGGTGATAAAGGAAATATCCTCACATAATAACTAAAGAGAAGCTTTCTGAGAAACTGCATTGCCATGTGTGAATGCAACTCACAGAGTTACACGTTTCTCTTCAGTGAACAGTTTGTTAGCACAGTTTTCTGGAGATCTGCAATTAGATACTTCATACCGCAATGAACATTACAGTGACAAAGGAAATATCCACAGAGGAAAACTAGAAAGAAGCTTTCTTAGAAACTTCTTGGTGATGTGTGAATTCCTCTCACAGAGTTACACTTATGTTTCGTGGAGCAGTCCATTAACACTGTCTTTGAGGAATCTGAGAAGGGCTTCTTTGGATCACATTGAGGCCTACGCTGATAAAGGAAATTTCATCCGTTCAAAACGTGAAAGAAGCTTTCTGAGAAACTTTTTTCTGATCTTTGAGTTCATCTCACAGAGTTACAACCTCTGCCTCAAGAAGCAGTTTGCTAACACTCTTCTCGTGGAATCTGCAAAGTGATATTTGGGAGACTATTGGGGCCCATGGTGATAAAGGAAATATCCTCACCTAATAACTAAAGTGAAGCTTTCTGAGAAACTGCATTGCCATGAGTGAATGCAACTCACAGAGTTACACGTTTCTCTTCTGTGATCAGTTTGTTAGCACAGTTTTCTGGATATCTGCAATTAGATACTTCATAGCGCAATGAACATTACAGTGACAAAGGAGATATCCGCAGATGAAAACTAGAAAGAAGCTTTCTTAGAAACTTCTTGGGGATGTGTGAATTCATCTCACAGAGTTACACTTATGTTTCTTGGAGCAGTCCATTAACACTGTCTTTGAGGAATCTGAGAAGGGCTTCTTTGGATCACATTGAGGCCTACGCTGATAAATGAAATTTCTTCCATTCAAAACGTGAAAGAAGCTTTCTGAGAAACTTCTTTCTGATCTGTGAGTTCATCTCACAGAGTTACAACCTCTGCCTCAAGAAGCAGTTTGCTAACACTCTTTTCGTGGAATCTGGAAAGTGATATTTGGGAGCCTACTGGGGCCCATGGTGATAAAGGAAATATCCTCACATAATAACTAAAGAGAAGATTTCTGAGAAACTGCAGTGCAATGTGTGAATGCAACTCACAGAGTTACTCGTTTCTCTTCAGTGATCAGTTTGTTAGCACATTTTTTCTGGAAATCTGCAATTAGATACTTCATAGCGCAATGAACTTTACAGTGACAAAGGAAATATCCACAAATGAAAACTAGAAAGAAGCTTTCATAGAAACTTCTTGGTGATGTGTGAATTCATCCCACATAGTTACACTTATGTTTCGTGGAGCAGTCCATTAACACTGTCTTTGGGGAAACTGAGAAGGGCTTCTTTGCATCACATTGAGGCCTACGCTGATTAAGGAAATTTCATCCGTTCAAAACGTGAAAGAAGCTTTCTGAGAAACTTCTTTCTGATCTGTGAGTTCATCTCACAGAGTTACAACCTCTGCCTCAAGTAGCAGTTTGCTAACACTCTTTTCGTGGAATCTGCATAGTGATATTAGGGAGCCTATTGGGGCCCATGGTGATAAAGGAAATATCCTCACATAATAACTAAAGAGAAGCTTTCTGAGAAACTGCATTGCCATGTGTGAATGCAACTCACAGAGTTACACGTTTCTCTTCAGTGATCAGTTTGTTACCACAGTTTTCTGGAAATCTGCAATTAGATACTTCATAGCGCAATGAACATTACAGTGACAAAGGAAATATCCACAGATGAAAACTAGAAAGAAACTTTCTTAGAAACTTCTTGGTGATGTGTGAATTCATCTCACAGAGTTACACTTATGTTTCGTGGAGCAGTCCATTAACACTGTATTCGGGGAAACTGAGAAGGTCTTCTTTGGATCACATTGAGGCCAACGCTGATAAAGGAAATTTCATCTGTTCAAAACGTGAAAGAAGCTTTCTGAGAAACTTCTTTCTGATCTGTGAGTTCATCTCACAGAGTTACAACCTCGGCCTCAAGAAGAAGTTTGCTAACACTCTTCTCATGGAATCTGCAAAGTGATATTTGGGAGCCTATAGGGGCCCATGGTGATAAAGGAAATATCCTCACATAATAACTAAAGAGAAGCTTTCTGAGAAACTGCATTGCCGTGTGTGAATGCAACTCACAGAGTTACACGTTTCTCTTCAGTGATCAGTTTGTTAGCACAGTTTTCTGGAGATCTGCAATCAGATTCTTCATAGCGCAATGAACCTTTCAGTGACAAAGGAAATATCCACAGATGAAAACTAGAAAGAAGCTTTCTTAGAAACTTCTTGGTGATGTGTGAATTCATCCCACCGAGTTACACTTATGTTTCGTGGAGCAGTCCATTAACACTGTATTCGGGGAAACTGAGAAGGTCTTCTTTGGATCACATTGAGGCCTACGCTGATAAAGGAAAATTCTTCCGTTCAAAACGTGAAAGAAGCTTTCTGAGAAACTTCTTTCTGATCTGTGAGTTCATCTCACAGTGTTACAACCTCTGCCTCAAGAAGCAGTTTGCTAACACTCTTTTCGTGGAATCTGTAAAGTGATATTTGGGAGCCTATTGGAGCCCATGGTGATAAAGGAAATATCCTCACATAATAACTAAAGAGAAGCTTTCTGAGAAATTGCATTGCCAGCAGAGTTTTCTGGAAATCTGCAATTACATACTTCATAGCGCAATGATCATTACAGTGACAAAGGAAATATCCACAGTTGAAAACTAGAAAGAAGCTTTCTTAGAAACTTCTTGGTGATGTGTGATTTCATCTCACAGAGATATACTTATGTTTCGTGGAGCAGTCCTTTAACACTGTCGTTGGGGAAACTGAGAAGGGCTTCTTTGGACCACACTGAGGCCTACGCTGATAAAGGAAATTTCATCCGTTCAAAACGTGAAAGAAGCTTTCTGAGAAACTTCTTTCTGCTCTCTGAGTTCATCTCACAGAGTTACAACCTCTGCCTCAAGAAGCAGTTTGCTAAAACTCTTCTCGTGGAATCTGCAAAGTGATATTTGGGAGCCTATTGGGGCCCATGGTGATAAAGGAAATATCCTCACATAATAACTAAAGAGAAGCTTTCTGAGAAACTGCATTGCCATGTGTGAATGGAACTCACAGAGTTACACGTTTCTCTTCAGTGATCAGTTTGTTAGCACAGTTTTCTGGAGATTTGCAATCAGATACTTCATAGCGCAATGAACATTACAGTGACAAAGGAAATATCCACAGATGAAAACTAGAAAGAAGCTTTCTTATAAACTTCTTGGTGATGTGTGAATTCATCTCACAGAGTTACACTTATGTTTCGTGTAGCAGTCCATTAACACTGTCTTTGAGGAGTCTGAGAAGGGTTTCTTTGGATCACATTGAGGGCTACGCTGATAAAGGAAATTTCATCCGTTCAAAACGTGAAAGAAGCTTTCTGAGAAACTTCTTTCTGCTCTGTGAGTTCATCTCACAGAGTTACAACCTCTGCCTCAAGAGGAAGTTTGCTAACACTCTTCTCATGGAATCTGCAAAGTGATATTTGGGAGAGTATTGGGGCCCATGGTGATAAAGGAAATATCCTCACATAATAACTAAAGGGAACCTTTCTGAGAAACTGCATTGCCAGCACAGTTTTCTGGAAATCTGCATTTTGATACTTCATATCGCAATGAACATTACAGTGACAAAGGAAATATCCACAGATGAAAACTAGAAAGAAGCTTTCTTAGAAACTTCTTGGTGATGTGTGAATTCATCTCACAGAGTTACACTTATGTTTCCGGGAGCAGTCCATTAACACTGTCTTTAAGGAATCTGAGAAGGGCTTCTTTGGATCACATTGAGGCCTACGCTGATAAAGGAAATTTCATCCGTTCAAACGTGAAAGAAGTTTCTGAGAAACTTCTTTCTGATCTGTAAGTTCATCTCACAGAGTTACAACCTCTGCCTCAAGAAGAAGTTTGCTAACAATCTTATCGTGGAATCTGCAAAGTGATATTTGGGAGCCTATAGGGGCCCATGGTGATAAAGGAAATATCCTCACATAATATCTAAAGAGAAGCTTTCTGAGAAACTGCATTGCCATGTGTGAATGCAACTCACCGAGTTTCACGTTTCTCTTCAGTGATCAGTTTGTTAGCACAGTTTTCTGGAAATCTGCAATTAGATACTTCATAGTGCAGTGAACATTACAGTGACAAAGGAAATATCCACAGATGACAACTAGAAAGAAGGTTTCTTAGAAACTTCTTGGTGATGTGTGAATTCATTTCACAGAGTTACACTTATGTTTTGTGGAGCAGTCCATTAACACTGTCTTTGAGGAATCTGAGAAGGTCTTCTTTGGATCACATTGAGGCCGACGCTGATAAAGGAAATTTCATCCGTTCAAAACGTGAAAGAAGCTTTCTGAGAAACTTCTTTCTGATCTGTGAGTTCATCTCACAGAGTTACAACCTCTGCCTCAAGAAGCAGTTTGCTAACACTCTTTTCGTGGAATCTGCAAAGTGATATTTGGGAGCCTATAGGGGCCCATGGTGATAAAGGAAATATCCTCACATAATAACTAAAGAGAAGCTTTCTGAGAAACTGCATTGCCAGCACAGTTTTCTGGAAATCTGCAATTAGATACTTCATAGCGCAATGAACATTACAGTGACAAAGGAAATATCCACATATGAAAATTAGGAAGAAGCTTTCTTAGAAACTTCTTGGTGATGTGTGAATTCATCTCACAGAGTTACACTTATATTTCGTGGAGCAGTCCATTAACACTGTCTTTGGGGAAACAGAGAAGGGCTTCTTTGGATCACATTGAGGCCTACGCTGATAAAGGAAATTTCATCCGTTCAAAACGTGAAAGAAGCTTCTGAGAAACTGCTTTCTTATCTGTGAGTTCCTGTCACAGAGTTACAACCTCTGCCTCAAGAAGCAGTTTGCTAACACTCTTCTCGTGGAATCTGCAAAGTGATATTTTGGAGCCTATTGGGGCCCATGGTGATAAAGGAAATATCCTCACATAATAACTAAAGAGAAACTTTCTGAGATACTGCATTGCCGTGTGTGAATGCAACTCACAGAGTTACACGTTTCTCTTCAGTGATCAGTTTGTTAGCACAGTTTTCTGGAGATCTGCAATTAGATACTTCATAGCGCAATGAACATTACAGTGACAAAGGAAATATCCACAGATGTAAACTAGAAAGAAGCTTTCTTAGAAACTTCTTGGTGATGTGTGAATTCATCTCACAGAGTTACACTTATGTTTCGTGGAGCAGTCCATTAACACTGTCTTTGGGGAAACTGAGAAGGGCTTCTTTGGATCACATTGAGGCCTACGCTGATAAAGGAAATTTCATCCGTTCAAAACGTGAAAGAAGCTTTCTGAGAAACTTCTTTCTGATCTGTGAGTTCATCTCACAGAGTTACAACCTCTGCCTCAAGAAGCAGTTTGCTAACACTCTTTTCGTGGAATCTGCAAAGTGATATTTGGGAGCCTATTGGGGCCCATGGTGATAAAGGAAATATCCTCACATAATAACTAAAGAGAAGCTTTCTGAGAAACTGCATTGCCATGTGTGAATGCAACTCACAGAGTTACACGTTTCTCTTCAGTGATCAGTTTGTTAGCACAGTTTTCTGGAGATCTGCAATCAGATACTTCATAGCGCAATGAACATTACAGTGACAAAGGAAATATCTACAGATGAAAACTAGAAAGAAGCTTTCTTAGAAACTTCTTGGTGATGTGTGAATTCATCTCACAGACTTACACTTATGTTTCGTGTAGCAGTCCATTAACACTGTCTTTGAGGAATTTGAGAAGGGCTTCTTGGATCACATTGAGGCCTACGCTGATAAAGGAAATTTCATCCGTTCAAAACGTGAAAGAAGCTTTCTGAGAAACTTCTTTCTGATCTGTGAGTTCATCTCACAGAGTTACGACCTCTGCCTCAAGAAGCAGTTGCTAACACTCTTTTCGTGGAATCTCCAAGTGATATTTGGGAGCCTATTGGGGCCCAAGGTGATAAAGGAAATATCCTCACATAATAACTAAAGAGAAGCTTTCAGAGAAACTGCATTGCCAGCACAGTTTTCTGGAAATCTGCAATTAGATACTTCAGAGAGCAATGAACATTACAGTGACAAAGGAAATATCCACCGATGAAAACTAGAAAGAAGCTTTCTTAGAAACTTCTTGGTGATGTGTGAATTCATCTCACAGAGTTACACTTATGTTACCTGGAGCAGTCCATTAACACTGTCTTTTGGGGAAACTGAGAAGGGCTTCTTTGGATCACATTGAGGCCTACACTGATAAAGGAAATTTCATCCGTTCAAAACGTGAAAGAAGCTTTCTGAGAAACTTCTTTCTGATCTGTGAGTTCATCTCACAGAGTTACAACCTCTGCCTCAAGAAGCAGTTTGCTAACACTCTTATCGTGGAATCTGCAAAGTGATATTTGGGAGCCTATAGGGTCCCATGGTGATAAAGGAAATATCCTCACATAATAACTAAAGAGAAGCTTTCTGTGAAACTGCATTGCCATGTGTGAATGCAACTCACAGAGGTACACGTTTCTCTTCAGTGATCAGTTTGTTAGCACAGTTTTCTGGAGATCTGCAATTAGATACTTCATAGCGCAATGAACATTACAGTGACAAAGGAAATATCCACAGATGAAAACTAGAAAGAAGCTTTCTTAGAAACTTCTTGGTGATGTGTGAATTCATCTCCCAGAGTTAAACTTATGTTTCCTGGAGCAGTCCATTAACACTGTCTTTGAGGAATCTGAGAAGGGCTTCTTTGGATCACATTGAGGCCTACGCTAATAAAGGAAATTTCTTCCGTTCAAAACGTGAAAGAAGCTTTCTGAGAAACTTCTTTCTGATCTGTGAGTTCATCTCACAGTGTTACAACCTCTGTCTCAAGAAGCAGTTTGCTAACACTCTTTTCGTGGAATCTGCAAAGTGATATTTGGGAGCCTATTTTGGCCCATGGTGATAAAGGAAATATCCTCACATAATAATTAAAGAGAAGCTTTCTGAGAAACTGAATTGCCATGTGTGAATGCAACTCACAGAGTTACATGTTTCTCTCAGTGATCAGTTTGTTAGCACAGTTTTCTGGAGATCTGCAATTAGATACTTCATAGCGCAATGAACATTACAGTGACAAAGGAAATATCCACAGATGAAAACTAGAAAGAATGTTTCTTAGAAACTTCTTGGTGATGTGTGAATTCATCTCACAGAGTTACACTTATGTTTTGTTTAGCACCCCATTAACACTGTCTTTGAGGAATCTAGGAAGGGCTTCTTAGGATCACATTGAGGCCTATGCTGATAAAGGAAATTTCATCCATTCAAAACGTGAAAGAAGCTTTGTGAGAAACTTCTTTCTGATCTGTGAGTTCATCTCACCGAGTTACAACCTCTGCCTCAAGAAGCATTTTGCTAACACTCTTTTCGTGGAATCTGCAAAGTGATATTTGGGAGCCTATAGGGGCCCATGGTGATAAAGGAAATATCCTCACATAATAACTAAAGAGAAGCTTTCTGAGAAACTGCATTGCCAGCACAGTTTTCTGGAAATCTGCAATTAGATTCTTCGTAGCGCAATGAACATTACAGTGACAAAGGAAATATCCTCAGATGAAAACTAGAAAGAAGCTTTCTTAGAAACTTCTTGGTGATGTGTGAATTCATCTCACAGAGTTACACTTATGTTTCGTGGAGCAGTGCATTAACACTGTCTTTGGAGAAACTGAGAAGGGCTTCTTTGGATCACATTGAGGCCTACGCTGATAAAGGAAATTTCATCCGTTCAAAACGTGAAAGAAGCTTTCTGAGAAACTTCTTTCTGATCTGTGAGTTCATCTCAAAGAGTTACAACCTCTGCCTCAAGAAGAAGTTTGCTAACACTCTTCTCATGGAATCTGCAAAGTGATATTTGGGAGAGTATTGGGGCCCATGGTGATAAAGGAAATATCCTCACATAATAACTAAAGAGATCCTTTCTGAGAAACTGCATTGCCCGCACAGTTTTCTGGAAATCTGCATTTTGATACTTCATATCGCAATGAACATTACAGTGACAAAGGAAATATCCACAGATGAAAACTAGAAAGAAGCTTTCTTAGAAACTTCTTGGTGATGTGTGAATTCATCTCACAGAGTTACACTTATGTTTCCGGGAGCAGTCCATTAACACTGTCTTTAAGGAATCTGAGAAGGGCTTCTTTGGATCACATTGAGGCCTACGCTGATAAAGGAAATTTCATCCGTTCAAAACGTGAAAGAAGTTTCTGAGAAACTTCTTTCTGATCTGTGAGTTCATCTCACAGAGTTACAACCTCTGCCTCAAGAAGAAGTTGGCTAACACTCTTATCGTGGAATCTGCAAAGTGATATTTGGTAGCCTATAGGGGCCCATGGTGATAAAGGAAATATCCTCACATAATATCTAAAGAGAAGCTTTCTGAGAAACTGCATTGCCATGTGTGAACGCAACTCACAGAGTTTCACGTTTCTCTTCAGTGATCAGTTTGTTAGCACAGTTTTCTGGAGATCTGCAATTAGATACTTCATAGTGCAATGAACATTACAGTGACAAAGGAAATATCCACAGATGACAACTAGAAAGAAGGTTTCTTAGAAACTTCTTGGTGATGTGTGAATTCATCTCACAGAGTTACACTTATGTTTTGTGGAGCAGTCCATTAACACTGTCTTTGAGGAATCTGAGAAGGTCTTCTTTGGATCACATTGAGGCCTACGCTGATAAAGGAAATTTCATACGTTCAAAACGTGAAAGAAGCTTTCTGAGAAACTTCTTTCTGATCTGTGAGTTCATCTCACAGAGTTACAACCTCTGCCTCAAGAATAAGTTTGCTAACACTCTTTTCGTGGAATCTGCAAAGTGATATTTGGGAGCCTATTGGGGCCCATGGTGATAAAGGAAATATCCTCACATAATAACTAAAGAGAAGCTTTCTGAGAAACTGCATTGCCATGTGTGAATGCAACTCACAGAGTTACACGTTTCTCTTCAGTGATCAGTTTGTTAGCACAGTTTTCTGGAGATCTGCAATTAGATACTTCATAGCGCAATGAACATTACAGTGACAAAGGAAATATCCACAGATGAAAACTAGAAAGAAGCTTTCTTAGAAACTTCTTGGTGATGTATGAATTCATCTCACAGAGTTACACTTATGTTTCGTGGAGCAGTGCATTAACACTGTCTTTGGGGAAAGTGAGAAGGGCTTCTTTGGATCACATTGAGGCCTACGCTGATAAAGGAAATTTCATCCATTCAAAAGGTGAAAGAAGCTTTCTGAGAAACTTCTTTCTGCCCTGTGAGTTCATCTCACCGAGTTACAACCTCTGCCTCAAGAAGCAGTTTGCTAACACTCTTTTCGTGGAATCTGCAAAGTGATATTTGGGAGCCTATAGGGGCCCATGGTGATAAAGGAAATATCCTCACATAATAACTAAAGAGAAGCTTTCTGAGAAACTGCATTGCCAGCACAGTTTTCTGGAAATCTGCAATTAGATACTTCATAGCGCAATGAACATTACAGTGACAAAGGAAATATCCACATATGAAAATTAGAAAGAAGCTTTCTTAGAAACTTCTTGGTGATGTGTGAATTCATCTCACAGAGTTACACTTATATTTCGTGGAGCAGTCCATTAACACTGTCTTTGGGGAAAGTGAGAAGGGCTTCTTTGGATCACATTGAGGCCTACGCTGATAAAGGAAATTTCATCCGTTCAAAACGTGAAAGAAGCTTTCTGAGAAACTTCTTTCTGATCTGTGAGTTCAGGTCACAGAGTTACAACCTCTGCCTCAAGAAGCAGTTTGCTAACACTCTTCTCGTGGAATCTGCAAAGTGATATTTTGGAGCCTATTGGGGCCCATGGTGATAAAGGAAATATCCTCACATAATAACTAAAGAGAAACTTTCTGAGATACAGCATTGCCGTGTGTGAATGCAACTCACAGAGTTACACGTTTCTCTTCAGTGATCAGTTTGTTAGCACAGTTTTCTGGAGATCTGCAATTAGATACTTCATAGCGCAATGAACATTACAGTGACAAAGGAAATATCCACAGATGAAAACTAGAAAGAAGCTTTCTTAGAAACTTCTTGGTGATGTGTGAATTCATCTCACAGAGTTACACTTATGTTTCGTGGAGCAGTCCATTAACACTGTCTTTGGGGAAACTGAGAAGGGCTTCTTTGGATCACATTGAGGCCTACGCTGATAAAGGAAATTTCATCCGTTCAAAACGTGAAAGAAGCTTTCTGAGAAACTTCTTTCTGATCTGTGAGTTCATCTCACAGAGTTACAACCTCTGCCTCAAGAAGCAGTTTGCTAACACTCTTTTCGTGGAATCTGCAAAGTGATATTTGGGAGCCTATTGGGGCCCATGGTGATAAAGGAAATATCCTCACATAATAACTAAAGAGAAGCTTTCTGAAAAACTGCATTGCCATGTGTGAATGCAACTCACAGAGTTACACGTTTCTCTTCAGTGATCAGTTTGTTAGCACAGTTTTCTGGAGATCTGCAATCAGATACTTCATAGCGCAATGAACATTACAGTGACAAAGGAAATATCTACAGATGAAAACTAGAAAGAAGCTTTCTTAGAAACTTCTTGGTGATGTGTGAATTCATCTCACAGAGTTACACTTATGTTTCGTGTAGCAGTCCATTAACACTGTCTTTGAGGAATTTGAGAACGGCTTCTTGGATCACATTGAGGCCTACGCTGATAAAGGAAATTTCATCCGTTCAAAACGTGAAAGAAGCTATCTGAGAAACTTCTTTCTGATCTGTGAGTTCATCTCACAGAGTTACGACCTCTGCCTCAAGAAGCAGTTGCTAACACTCTTTTCGTGGAATCTCCAAGTGATATTTGGGAGCCTATTGGGGCCCAAGGTGATAAAGGAAATATCCTCACATAATAACTAAAGAGAAGCTTTCAGAGAAACTGCATTGCCAGCACAGTTTTCTGGAAATCTGCAATTAGATACTTCAGAGAGCAATGAACATTACAGTGACAAAGGAAATATCCACCGATGAAAACTAGAAAGAAGCTTTCTTAGAAACTTCTTGGTGATGTGTGAATTCATCTCACAGAGTTACACTTATGTTTCCTGGAGCAGTCCATTAACACTGTCTTTTGGGGAAACTGAGAAGGGCTTCTTTGGATCACATTGAGGCCTACACTGATAAAGGAAATTTCATCCGTTCAAAACGTGAAAGAAGCTTTCTGAGAAACTTCTTTCTGATCTGTGAGTTCATCTCACAGAGTTACAACCTCTGCCTCAAGAAGCAGTTTGCTAACACTCTTATCGTGGAATCTGCAAAGTGATATTTGGGAGCCTTTAGGGTCCCATGGTGATAAAGGAAATATCCTCACATAATAACTAAAGAGAAGCTTTCTGTGAAACTGCATTGCCATGTGTGAATGCAACTCACAGAGTTACACGTTTCTCTTCAGTGATCAGTTTGTTAGCACAGTTTTCTGGAGATCTGCAATTAGATACTTCATAGCGCAATGAACATTACAGTGACAAAGGAAATATCCACAGATGAAAACTAGAAAGAAGCTTTCTTAGAAACTTCTTGGTGATGTGTGAATTCATCTCCCAGAGTTAAACTTATGTTTCCTGGAGCAGTCCATTAACACTGTCTTTGAGGAATCTGAGAAGGGCTTCTTTGGATCACATTGAGGCCTACGCTAATAAAGGAAATTTCTTCCGTTCAAAACGTGAAAGAAGCTTTCTGAGAAACTTCTTTCTGATCTGTGAGTTCATCTCACAGTGTTACAACCTCTGTCTCAAGAAGCAGTTTGCTAACACTCTTTTCGTGGAATCTGCAAAGTGATATTTGGGAGCCTATTTTGGCCCATGGTGATAAAGGAAATATCCTCACATAATAATTAAAGAGAAGCTTTCTGAGAAACTGAATTGCCATGTGTGAATGCAACTCACAGAGTTACATGTTTCTCTCAGTGATCAGTTTGTTAGCACAGTTTTCTGGAGATCTGTAATTAGATACTTCATAGCGCAATGAACATTACAGTGACAAAGGAAATATCCACAGATGAAAACTAGAAAGAATGTTTCTTAGAAACTTCTTGGTGATGTGTGAATTCATCTCACAGAGTTACACTTATGTTTTGTGGAGCACCCCATTAACACTGTCTTTGAGGAATCTAGGAAGGGCTTCTTAGGATCACATTGAGGCCTACGCTGATAAAGGAAATTTCATACGTTCAAAACGTGAAAGAAGCTTTCTGAGAAACTTCTTTCTGATCTGTGAGTTCATCTCACAGAGTTACAACCTCTGCCTCAAGAATAAGTTTGCTAACACTCTTTTCGTGGAATCTGCAAAGTGATATTTGGGAGCCTATTGGGGCCCATGGTGATAAAGGAAATATCCTCACATAATAACTAAAGAGAAGCTTTCTGAGAAACTGCATTGCCATGTGTGAATGCAACTCACAGAGTTACACGTTTCTCTTCAGTGATCAGTTTGTTAGCACAGTTTTCTGGAGATCTGCAATTAGATACTTCATAGCGCAATGAACATTACAGTGACAAAGGAAATATCCACAGATGAAAACTAGAAAGAAGCTTTCTTAGAAACTTCTTGGTGATGTATGAATTCATCTCACAGAGTTACACTTATGTTTCGTGGAGCAGTGCATTAACACTGTCTTTGGGGAAAGTGAGAAGGGCTTCTTTGGATCACATTGAGGCCTACGCTGATAAAGGAAATTTCATCCATTCAAAAGGTGAAAGAAGCTTTCTGAGAAACTTCTTTCTGCCCTGTGAGTTCATCTCACCGAGTTACAACCTCTGCCTCAAGAAGCAGTTTGCTAACACTCTTTTCGTGGAATCTGCAAAGTGATATTTGGGAGCCTATAGGGGCCCATGGTGATAAAGGAAATATCCTCACATAATAACTAAAGAGAAGCTTTCTGAGAAACTGCATTGCCAGCACAGTTTTCTGGAAATCTGCAATTAGATACTTCATAGCGCAATGAACATTACAGTGACAAAGGAAATATCCACATATGAAAATTAGAAAGAAGCTTTCTTAGAAACTTCTTGGTGATGTGTGAATTCATCTCACAGAGTTACACTTATATTTCGTGGAGCAGTCCATTAACACTGTCTTTGGGGAAACTGAGAAGGGCTTCTTTGGATCACATTGAGGCCTACGCTGATAAAGGAAATTTCATCCGTTCAAAACGTGAAAGAAGCTTTCTGAGAAACTTCTTTCTGATCTGTGAGTTCATGTCACAGAGTTACAACCTCTGCCTCAAGAAGCAGTTTGCTAACACTCTTCTCGTGGAATCTGCAAAGTGATATTTTGGAGCCTATTGGGGCCCATGGTGATAAAGGAAATATCCTCACATAATAACTAAAGAGAAACTTTCTGAGATACAGCATTGCCGTGTGTGAATGCAACTCACAGAGTTACACGTTTCTCTTCAGTGATCAGTTTGTTAGCACAGTTTTCTGGAGATCTGCAATTAGATACTTCATAGCGCAATGAACATTACAGTGACAAAGGAAATATCCACAGATGAAAACTAGAAAGAAGCTTTCTTAGAAACTTCTTGGTGATGTGTGAATTCATCTCACAGAGTTACACTTATGTTTCCTGGAGCAGTCCATTAACACTGTCTTTTGGGGAAACTGAGAAGGGCTTCTTTGGATCACATTGAGGCCTACACTGATAAAGGAAATTTCATCCGTTCAAAACGTGAAAGAAGCTTTCTGAGAAACTTCTTTCTGATCTGTGAGTTCATCTCACAGAGTTACAACCTCTGCCTCAAGAAGCAGTTTGCTAACACTCTTATCGTGGAATCTGCAAAGTGATATTTGGGAGCCTATAGGGTCCCATGGTGATAAAGGAAATATCCTCACATAATAACTAAAGAGAAGCTTTCTGTGAAACTGCATTGCCATGTGTGAATGCAACTCACAGAGTTACACGTTTCTCTTCAGTGATCAGTTTGTTAGCACAGTTTTCTGGAGATCTGCAATTAGATACTTCATAGCGCAATGAACATTACAGTGACAAAGGAAATATCCACAGATGAAAACTAGAAAGAAGCTTTCTTAGAAACTTCTTGGTGATGTGTGAATTCATCTCCCAGAGTTAAACTTATGTTTCCTGGAGCAGTCCATTAACACTGTCTTTGAGGAATCTGAGAAGGGCTTCTTTGGATCACATTGAGGCCTACGCTAATAAAGGAAATTTCTTCCGTTCAAAACGTGAAAGAAGCTTTCTGAGAAACTTCTTTCTGATCTGTGAGTTCATCTCATAGAGTTACAACCTCTGTCTCAAGAAGAAGCTTGCTAACCCTCTTCTCGTGGAATCTGCAAAGTGATATTTGGAAGCCTAAGGGGCCCACGGTGATAAAGGAAATATCCTCACATAATAACTAAAGAGAAGCTTTCTGAGAAACTGCATTGCCGTGTGTGAATGCAACTCACAGAGTTACACGTTTCTCTTCAGTGATCAGTTTGTCAGCCCAGTTTTCTGGAGATCTGCAATTAGATACTTCATAGCGCAATGAACATTACAGTGACAAAGGAAATATCCAAAGATGAAAACTAGAAAGAAGCTTTCTTAGAAACTTCTTGGTGATGTGTGAATTCATCTCACAGAGTTACACTTATGTTTCGTGGAGCAGTCTATTAACACTGTCTTTGGGGAAACTGAGAAGGGCTCCTTTGGATCTCATTGAGGCCTACGCGGATAAAGGAAATTTCATCCGTTCAAAACGTGATAGAAGCTTTCTGAGAAACTTCTTTCTCATCTGTGTGTCATCTCACAGAGTTACAACCTCTGCCTCAAGAAGCAGTTTGCTAACACTCTTTTCGTGGAATCTGCAAAGTGATATTTGGGAGCCTATTGGGACCCATGGTGATAAAGGAAATATCCTCACATAATAACTAAAGAGAAGCTTTCTGAGAAACTGCATTGCCATGTGTGAATGCAACTCACAGAGTTACACGTTTCTCTTCAGTGATCAGTTTGTTAGCACAGTTTTCTGGAAATCTGCAATTAGATACTTCATAGCGCAATGAACATTACAATGACAAAGGAAATATCCACAGATGAAAACTAGAAAGAAGCTTTCTTAGAAACTTCTTGGTGATGTGTGAATTCATCTCACAGAGTTACACTTATGTTTCGTGGAGCAGTCCATTAACACTGTCTTTGGGGAAACTAAGAAGGGCTTCTTTGGATCACATTGAGGCCCACGCTGATAAAGGAAATTTCATCCATTCAAAAGGTGAAAGAAGCATTCTGAGAAACTTCTTTCTGATCTGTGAGTTCATCTCACAGAGTTACAACCTCTGCCTCAAGAAGCATTTTGCTAACACTCTTTTCGTGGAATCTGCAAAGTGATATTTGGGAGCCTATAGGGGCCCATGGTGATAAAGGAAATATCCTCACATAATAACTAAAGAGAAGCTTTCTGAGAAACTGCATTGCCAGCACAGTTTTCTGGAAATCTGCAATTAGATTCTTCGTAGCGCAATGAACATTACAGTGACAAAGGAAATATCCTCAGATGAAAACTAGAAAGAAGCTTTCTTAGAAACTTCCTGGTGATGTGTGAATTCATCTCACAGAGTTACACTTATGTTTCGTGGAGCAGTGCATTAACACTGTCTTTGGAGAAACTGAGAAGGGCTTCTTTGGATCACATTGAGGCCTACGCTGATAAAGGAAATTTCATCCGTTCAAAACGTGAAAGAAGCTTTCTGAGAAACTTCTTTCTGATCTGTGAGTTCATCTCAAAGAGTTACAACCTTTGCCTCAAGAAGAAGTTTGCTAACACTCTTCTCATGGAATCTGCAAAGTGATATTTGGGAGAGTATTGGGGCCCATGGTGATAAAGGAAATATCCTCACGTAATAACTAAAGAGATCCTTTCTGAGAAACTGCATTGCCCGCACAGTTTTCTGGAAATCTGCATTTTGATACTTCATATCGCAATGAACATTACAGTGACAAAGGAAATATCCACAGATGAAAACTGGAAAGAAGCTTTCTTAGAAATTTCTTGGTGATGTGTGAATTCATCTCACAGAGTTACACTTATATTTCCGGGAGCAGTCCATTAACACTGTCTTTAAGGAATCTGAGAAGGGCTTCTTTGGATCACATTGAGGCCTACGCTGATAAAGGAAATTTCATCCGTTCAAAACGTGAAAGAAGTTTCTGAGAAACTTCTTTCTGATCTGTGAGTTCATCTCACAGAGTTACAACCTCTGCCTCAAGAAGAAGTTTGCTAACACTCTTATCGTGGAATCTGCAAAGTGATATTTGGGAGCCTATAGGGGCCCATGGTGATAAAGGAAATATCCTCACATAATATCTAAAGAGAAGCTTTCTGAGAAACTGCATTGCCATGTGTGAACGCAACTCACAGAGTTTCACGTTTCTCTTCAGTGATCAGTTTGTTAGCACAATTTTCTGGAGATCTGCAATTAGATACTTCATAGTGCAATGAACATTACAGTGACAAAGGAAATATCCACAGATGACAACTAGAAAGAAGGTTTCTTAGAAACTTCTTGGTGATGTGTGAATTCATCTCACAGAGTTACACTTATGTTTTGTGGAGCAGTCCATTAACACTGTCTTTGAGGAATCTGAGAAGGTCTTCTTTGGATCACATTGAGGCCTACGCTGATAAAGGAAATTTCATACGTTCAAAACGTGAAAGAAGCTTTCTGAGAAACTTCTTTCTGATCTGTGAGTTCATCTCACAGAGTTACAACCTCTGCCTCAAGAATAAGTTTGCTAACACTCTTTTCGTGGAATCTGCAAAGTGATATTTGGGAGCCTATTGGGGCCCATGGTGATAAAGGAAATATCCTCACATAATAACTAAAGAGAAGCTTTCTGAGAAACTGCATTGCCATGTGTGAATGCAACTCACAGAGTTACACGTTTCTCTTCAGTGATCAGTTTGTTAGCACAGTTTTCTGGAGATCTGCAATTAGATACTTCATAGCGCAATGAACATTACAGTGACAAAGGAAATATCCACAGATGAAAACTAGAAAGAAGCTTTCTTAGAAACTTCTTGGTGATGTATGAATTCATCTCACAGAGTTACACTTATGTTTCGTGGAGCAGTGCATTAACACTGTCTTTGGGGAATCTGAGAAGCGCTTCTTTGGATCACATTGAGGCCTACGCTGATAAAGGAAATTTCATCCATTCAAAAGGTGAAAGAAGCTTTCTGAGAAACTTCTTTCTGCCCTGTGAGTTCATCTCACCGAGTTACAACCTCTGCCTCAAGAAGCAGTTTGCTAACACTCTTTTCGTGGAATCTGCAAAGTGATATTTGGGAGCCTATAGGGGCCCATGGTGATAAAGGAAATATCCTCACATAATAACTAAAGAGAATCTTTCTGAGAAACTGCATTGCCAGCACAGTTTTCTGGAAATCTGCAATTAGATACTTCATAGCGCAATGAACATTACAGTGACAAAGGAAATATCCACATATGAAAATTAGAAAGAAGCTTTCTTAGAAACTTCTTGGTGATGTGTGAATTCATCTCACAGAGTTACACTTATATTTCGTGGAGCAGTCCATTAACACTGTCTTTGGGGAAACTGAGAAGGGCTTCTTTGGATCACATTGAGGCCTACGCTGATGAAGGAAATTTCATCCGTTCAAAACGTGAAAGAAGCTTTCTGAGAAACTTCTTTCTGATCTGTGAGTTCATGTCACAGAGTTACAACCTCTGCCTCAAGAAGCAGTTTGCTAACACTCTTCTCGTGGAATCTGCAAAGTGATATTTTGGAGCCTATTGGGGCCCATGGTGATAAAGGAAATATCCTCACATAATAACTAAAGAGAAACTTTCTGAGATACTGGATTGCCGTGTGTGAATGCAACTCACAGAGTTACACGTTTCTCTTCAGTGATCAGTTTGTTAGCACAGTTTTCTGGAGATCTGCAATTAGATACTTCATAGCGCAATGAACATTACAGTGACAAAGGAAATATCCACAGATGAAAACTAGAAAGAAGCTTTCTTAGAAACTTCTTGGTGATGTGTGAATTCATCTCACAGAGTTACACTTATGTTTCGTGGAGCAGTCCATTAACACTGTCTTTGGGGAAACTGAGAAGGGCTTCTTTGGATCACATTGAGGCCTACGCTGATAAAGGAAATTTCATCCGTTCAAAATGTGAAAGAAGCTTTCTGAGAAACTTCTTTCTGATCTGTGAGTTCATCTCACAGAGTTACAACCTCTGCCTCAAGAAGCAGTTTGCTAACACTCTTTTCGTGGAATCTGCAAAGTGATATTTGGGAGCCTATTGGGGCCCATGGTGATAAAGGAAATATCCTCACATAATAACTAAAGAGAAGCTTTCTGAGAAACTGCATTGCCATGTGTGAATGCAACTCACAGAGTTACACGTTTCTCTTCAGTGATCAGTTTGTTAGCACAGTTTTCTGGAGATCTGCAATCAGATACTTCATAGCGCAATGAACATTACAGTGACAAAGGAAATATCTACAGATGAAAACTAGAAAGAAGCTTTCTTAGAAACTTCTTGGTGATGTGTGAATTCATCTCACAGAGTTACACTTATGTTTCGTGTAGCAGTCCATTAACACTGTCTTTGAGGAATTTGAGAACGGCTTCTTGGATCACATTGAGGCCTACGCTGATAAAGGAAATTTCATCCGTTCAAAACGTGAAAGAAGCTTTCTGAGAAACTTCTTTCTGATCTGTGAGTTCATCTCACAGAGTTACGACCTCTGCCTCAAGAAGCAGTTGCTAACACTCTTTTCGTGGAATCTCCAAGTGATATTTGGGAGCCTATTGGGGCCCAAGGTGATAAAGGAAATATCCTCACATAATAACTAAAGAGAAGCTTTCAGAGAAACTGCATTGCCAGCACAGTTTTCTGGAAATCTGCAATTAGATACTTCAGAGAGCAATGAACATTACAGTGACAAAGGAAATATCCACCGATGAAAACTAGAAAGAAGCTTTCTTAGAAACTTCTTGGTGATGTGTGAATTCATCTCACAGAGTTACACTTATGTTTCCTGGAGCAGTCCATTAACACTGTCTTTTGGGGAAACTGAGAAGGGCTTCTTTGGATCACATTGAGGCCTACACTGATAAAGGAAATTTCATCCGTTCAAAACGTGAAAGAAGCTTTCTGAGAAACTTCTTTCTGA
Source organism: Rhinopithecus roxellana (assembly GCF_007565055.1). Lineage (NCBI taxonomy): Eukaryota > Metazoa > Chordata > Mammalia > Primates > Cercopithecidae > Rhinopithecus > Rhinopithecus roxellana. The sequence goes on from NC_044558.1 coordinate 110,594,359, forward strand.
TCTGTGAGTTCATCTCACAGAGTTTCAACCTCTGCCTCAAGAAGCAGTTTGCTAACACTCTTATCGTGGAATCTGCAAAGTGATATTTGGGAGCCTATAGGGTCCCATGGTGATAAAGGAAATATCCTCACATAATAACTAAAGAGAAGCTTTCTGTGAAACTGCATTGCCATGTGTGAATGCAACTCACAGAGTTACACGTTTCTCTTCAGTGATCAGTTTGGTAGCACAGTTTTCTGGAGATCTGCAATTAGATACTTCATAGCGCAATGAACATTACAGTGACAAAGGAAATATCCACAGATGAAAACTAGAAAGAAGCTTTCTTAGAAACTTCTTGGTGATGTGTGAATTCATCTCCCAGAGTTAAACTTATGTTTCCTGGAGCAGTCCATTAACACTGTCTTTGAGGAATCTGAGAAGGGCTTCTTTGGATCACATTGAGGCCTACGCTAATAAAGGAAATTTCTTCCGTTCAAAACGTGAAAGAAGCTTTCTGAGAAACTTCTTTCTGATCTGTGAGTTCATCTCACAGTGTTACAACCTCTGTCTCGAGAAGCAGTTTGCTAACACTCTTTTCGTGGAATCTGCAAAGTGATATTTGGGAGCCTATTTTGGCCCATGGTGATAAAGGAAATATCCTCACATAATAATTAAAGAGAAGCTTTCTGAGAAACTGAATTGCCATGTGTGAATGCAACTCACAGAGTTACATGTTTCTCTCAGTGATCAGTTTGTTAGCACAGTTTTCTGGAGATCTGCAATTAGATACTTCATAGCGCAATGAACATTACAGTGACAAAGGAAATATCCACAGATGAAAACTAGAAAGAATGTTTCTTAGAAACTTCTTGGTGATGTGTGAATTCATCTCACAGAGTTACACTTATGTTTTGTGGAGCACCCCATTAACACTGTCTTTGAGGAATCTAGGAAGGGCTTCTTAGGATCACATTGAGGCCTACGCTGATAAAGGAAATTTCATCCATTCAAAACGTGAAAGAAGCTTTCTGAGAAACTTCTTTCTGATCTGTGAGTTCATCTCATAGAGTTACAACCTCTGTCTCAAGAAGAAGCTTGCTAACCCTCTTCTCGTGGAATCTGCAAAGTGATATTTGGAAGCCTAAGGGGCCCACGGTGATAAAGGAAATATCCTCACATAATAACCAAAGAGAAGCTTTCTGAGAAACTGCATTGCCGTGTGTGAATGCAACTCACAGAGTTACACGTTTCTCTTCAGTGATCAGTTTGTTAGCCCAGTTTTCTGGAGATCTGCAATTAGATACTTCATAGCGCAATGAACATTACAGTGACAAAGGAAATATCCAAAGATGAAAACTAGAAAGAAGCTTTCTTAGAAACTTCTTGGTGATGTGTGAATTCATCTCACAGAGTTACACTTATGTTTCGTGGAGCAGTCTATTAACACTGTCTTTGGGGAAACTGAGAACGGCTCCTTTGGATCTCATTGAGGCCTACGCTGATAAAGGAAATTTCATCCGTTCAAAACGTGATAGAAGCTTTCTGAGAAACTTCTTTCTCATCTGTGTGTCATCTCACAGAGTTACAACCGCTGCCTCAAGAAGCAGTTTGCTAACACTCTTTTCGTGGAATCTGCAAAGTGATATTTGGGAGCCTATTGGGACCCATGGTGATAAAAGAAATATCCTCACATAATAACTAAAGAGAAGCTTTCTGAGAAACTGCATTGCCATGTGTGAATGCAACTCACAGAGTTACACGTTTCTCTTCAGTGATCAGTTTGTTAGCACAGTTTTCTGGAAATCTGCAATTAGATACTTCATAGCGCAATGAACATTACAATGACAAAGGAAATATCCACAGATGAAAACTAGAAAGAAGCTTTCTTAGAAACTTCTTGGTGATGTGTGAATTCATCTCACAGAGTTACACTTATGTTTCGTGGAGCAGTCCATTAACACTGTCTTTGGGGAAACTAAGAAGGGCTTCTTTGGATCACATTGAGGCCCACGCTGATAAAGGAAATTTCATCCATTCAAAAGGTGAAAGAAGCATTCTGAGAAACTTCTTTCTGATCTGTGAGTTCATCTCACAGAGTTACAACCTCTGCCTCAAGAAGCATTTTGCTAACACTCTTTTCGTGGAATCTGCAAAGTGATATTTGGGAGCCTATAGGGGCCCATGGTGATAAAGGAAATATCCTCACATAATAACTAAAGAGAAGCTTTCTGAGAAACTGCATTGCCAGCACAGTTTTCTGGAAATCTGCAATTAGATTCTTCGTAGCGCAATGAACATTACAGTGACAAAGGAAATATCCTCAGATGAAACCTAGAAAGAAGCTTTCTTTGAAACTTCTTGGTGATGTGTGAATTCATCTCACAAAGTTACACTTATGTTTCGTGGAGCAGTGCATTAACACTGTCTTTGGAGAAACTGAGAAGGGCTTCTTTGGATCACATTGAGGCCTACGCTGATAAAGGAAATTTCATCCGTTCAAAACGTGAAAGAAGCTTTCTGAGAAACTTCTTTCTGATCTGTGAGTTCATCTCAAAGAGTTACAACCTCTGCCTCAAGAAGAAGTTTGCTAACACTCTTCTCATGGAATCTGCAAAGTGATATTTCGGAGAGTATTGGGGCCCATGGTGATAAAGGAAATATCCTCACATAATAGCTAAAGAGAACCTTTCTGAGAAACTGCATTGCCCGCACAGTTTTCTGGAAATCTGCATTTTGATACTTCATATCGCAATGAACATTACAGTGACAAAGGAAATATCCACAGATGAAAACTAGAAAGAAGCTTTCTTAGAAACTTCTTGGTGATGTGTGAATTCATCTCACAGAGTTACACTTATGTTTGCGGGAGCAGTCCATTAACACTGTCTTTAAGGAATCTGAGAAGGGCTTCTTTGGATCACATTGAGGCCTACGCTGATAAAGGAAATTTCATCCGTTCAAAACGTGAAAGAAGTTTCTGAGAAACTTCTTTCTGATCTGTGAGTTCATCTCACAGAGTTACAACCTCTGCCTCAAGAAGAAGTTTGCTAACACTCTTATCGTGGAATCTGCAAAGTGATATTTGGGAGCCTATAGGGGCCCATGGTGATAAAGGAAATATCCTCACATAATATCTAAAGAGAAGCTTTCTGAGAAACTGCATTGCCATGTGTGAACGCAACTCACAGAGTTTCACGTTTCTCTTCAGTGATCAGTTTGTTAGCACAGTTTTCTGGAGATCTGCAATTAGATACTTCATAGTGCAATGAACATTACAGTGACAAAGGAAATATCCACAGATGACAACTAGAAAGAAGGTTTCTTAGAAACTTCTTGGTGATGTGTGAATTCATCTCACAGAGTTACACTTATGTTTTGTGGAGCAGTCCATTAACACTGTCTTTGAGGAATCTGAGAAGGTCTTCTTTGGATCACATTGAGGCCTACGCTGATAAAGGAAAATTCATACGTTCAAAACGTGAAAGAAGCTTTCTGAGAAACTTCTTTCTGTTCCGTGAGTTCATCTCACAGAGTTACAACCTCTGCCTCAAGAATAAGTTTGCTAACACTCTTTTCGTGGAATCTGCAAAGTGATATTTGGGAGCCTATTGGGGCCCATGGTGATAAAGGAAATATCCTCACATAATAACTAAAGAGAAGCTTTCTGAGAAACTGCATTGCCATGTGTGAATGCAACTCACAGAGTTACACGTTTCTCTTCAGTGATCAGTTTGTTAGCACAGTTTTCTGGAGATCTGCAATTAGATACTTCATAGCGCAATGAACATTACAGTGACAAAGGAAATATCCACAGATGAAAACTAGAAAGAAGCTTTCTTAGAAACTTCTTGGTGATGTATGAATTCATCTCACAGAGTTACACTTATGTTTCGTGGAGCAGTGCATTAACACTGTCTTTGGGGAAAGTGAGAAGGGCTTCTTTGGATCACATTGAGGCCTACGCTGATAAAGGAAATTTCATCCATTCAAAAGGTGAAAGAAGCTTTCTGAGAAACTTCTTTCTGCCCTGTGAGTTCATCTCACCGAGTTACAACCTCTGCCTCAAGAAGCAGTTTGCTAACACTCTTTTCGTGGAATCTGCAAAGTGATATTTGGGAGCCTATAGGGGCCCATGGTGATAAAGGAAATATCCTCACATAATAACTAAAGAGAAGCTTTCTGATAAACTGCATTGCCAGCACAGTTTTCTGGAAAACTGCAATTAGATACTTCATAGCGCAATGAACATTACAGTGACAAAGGAAATATCCACATATGAAAATTAGAAAGAAGCTTTCTTAGAAACTTCTTGGTGATGTGTGAATTCATCTCACAGAGTTACACTTATATTTCGTGGAGCAGTCCATTAACACTGTCTTTGGGGAAACTGAGAAGAGCTTCTTTGGATCACATTGAGGCCTACGCTGATAAAGGAAATTTCATCCGTTCAAAACGTGAAAGAAGCTTTCTGAGAAACTTCTTTCTGATCTGGGAGTTCATGTCACAGAGTTACAACCTCTGCCTCCAGAAGAAGTTTGCTAACACTCTTTTCGTGGAATCTGCAAAGTGATATTTGGGAGCCTATTGGGGCCCATGGTGATAAAGGAAATATCCTCACATAATAACTAAAGAGAAGCTTTCTGAGAAACTGCATTGCCATGTGTGAATGCAACTCACAGAGTTACACGTTTCTCTTCAGTGATCAGTTTGTTAGCACAGTTTTCTGGAGATCTGCAATCAGATACTTCATAGCGCAATGAACATTACAGTGACAAAGGAAATATCTACAGATGAAAACTAGAAAGATGCTTTCTTAGAAACTTCTTGGTGATGTGTGAATTCATCTCACAGAGTTACACTTATGTTTCGTGTAGCAGTCCATTAACACTGTCTTTGAGGTATTTGAGAAGGTCTTCTTTGGATCACATTGAGGCCTACACTGATAAAGGAAATTTCATCCGTTCAAAACGTGAAAGAAGCTTTCTGAGAAACTTCTTTCTGATCTGTGAGTTCATCTCACAGAGTTACGACCTCTGCCTCAAGAAGCAGTTGCTAACACTCTTTTCGTGGAATCTCGAAAGTGATATTTGGGAGCCTATTGGGGCCCAAGGTGATAAAGGAAATATCCTCACATAATAACTAAAGAGAAGCTTTCAGAGAAACTGCATTGCCATCACAGTGTTTTGGAAATCTGCAATTAGATACTTCATAGCGCAATGAGCGTTCCAGTGACAAAGGAAATATCCACAGATGAAAACTAGAAAGAAGCTTTCTTAGAAAATTCTTGGTGATGTGTGAATTAATCTCACAGAGTTACAATTATGTTTCGTGGAGCAGTCTATTAACACTGTCTTTGGGGAAACTGAGAAGGGCTCCTTTGGATCTCATTGAGGCCTACGCTGATAAAGGAAATTTCATCCATTCCAAACGTGAAAGAAGCTTTCTGAGAAACTTCTTTCTGATCTGTGAGTTCATCTCACAGAGTTACAAACTTTGCCTCAAGAAGAAGTTTGCTAACACTCTTCTCGTGGAATCTGCAAAGTGATATTTGGGAGCCTATAGGGGCCCATGGTGATAAAGGAAATATCCTCACATAATAACTAAAGAGAAGCTTTCTGAGTAACTGCATTGCCATGTGTGAATGCAACTCACAGAGTTACTCGTTTCTCTTCAGTGATCAGTTTGTTAACACAGTTTTCTGTCAATGTGCAATTAGATACTTCATAGCGCAATGAACATTACAGTGACAAAGGAAATATCCACAGATGAAAACTAGAAAGAAGCTTTCTTAGAAACTTCTTGGTGATGTGTGAATTCATCTCACAGAGTTACACTTATATTTCGTGGAGCAGTCCATTAACACTGTCCTTGAGGAATCTGAGAAGGGCTTCTTTGGATCACATTGTGGCCTACGCTGATAAAGGAAATTTCTTCCGTTCAAAACGTGAAAGAAGCTTTCTGAGAAACTTCTTTCTGATCTGTGAGTTCATCTCACAGAGTTACAACTTCTGCCTCAAGAAGAAGTTTGCTAACACTCTTTTCGTGGAATCTGCAAAGTGATATGTGGGAGCCTATTGGGGCCCATGGTGATAAAGGAAATATCCTCACATAATAACTAAAGATAAGCTTTCTGAGAAACTGCATTGCCATGTGTGAATGCAACTCACAGAGTTACACGTTTCTCTTCAGTGATCAGTTTGTTAGCCCAGTTTTCTGGAGATCTGCAATTAGATACCCCATAGCGCAATGAACATTACAGTGACAAAGGAAATATCCACAGATGAAAACTAGAAAGAAGCTTTCTTAGAAACTTCTTGGTGATGTGTGAATTTATCTCACAGAGTTACACTTATGTTAAGTGGAGCAGTCCATTAACACTGTCTTTGGGGAAACTGAGAAGGGCTTATTTGGATCACATTGAGGCCTACGCTGATAAAGGAAATTTCATCTGTTCAAAACGTGAAAGAAGCTTTCTGAGAAACTTCTTTCTGATCTGTGAGTACATCTCACAGAGTTACAAACTCTGCCTCCAGAAGTAGTTTGCTAACACTCTTTTCGTGGAATCTGCAAAGTGATATTTGGGAGCCTATTGGGGCCCATGGTGATAAAGGAAATATCCTCACATAATAACTAAAGAGAAGCTTTCTGAGAAACTGCATTGCCATCACAGTGTTTTGGAAATCTGCAATTAGATACTTCATAGCGCAATGAAGGTTCCAGTGCCAAAGGAAATATCCACAGATGAAAACTAGAAAGAAGCTTTCTTAGAAACTTCTTGGTGATGTGTGTATTAATCTCACAGAGTTACACTTATGTTTCGTGGAGCAGTCTATTAACACTGTCTTTGGGGAAACTGAGAAGGGCTCATTTGGATCTCATTGAGGCCTACGCTGATAAAGGAAATTTCATCCGTTCAAAACGTGAAAGAAGCTTTCTGAAAAACTTCTTTCTGATCTGTGAGTTCATCTCACAGAGTTACAACCTCTGTGTCAAGAAGCAGTTTGCTAACACTCTTTTCGTGGAATCTGCAAAGTGATATTTGGGAGCCTATTGGGGCCCATGGTGATAAAGGAAATATCCTCACATAATAATTAAAGAGAAGCTTTGTGAGAAACTGCATTGCCATGTGTGAATGCAACTCACAGAGTTACACGTTTCTCTTCAGTGATCAGTTTGTTAGCACAGTTTTCTGGAGATCTGCAATTAGATACTTCATAGCGCAATGAACATTACAGTGACAAAGGAAATATCCACAGATGAAAACTAGAAAGAAGCTTTCTTAGAAACTTCTTGGTGATGTGTGAATTCATCTCACAGAGTTACACTTATGTTACGTGGAGCAGTCCATTAACACTGTCTTTGGGGAAACTGAGAAGGGCTTCTTTGGATCACATTGAGGCCTACGCTGATAAAAGAAATTTCATCCGTTCAAAACGTGAAAGAAGCTTTCTGAGAAACTTCTTTCTGATCTGTGAGTTCATCTCACAGGGTTACAACCTCTGCCTCAAGAAGAAGTTTGCTAACACTCTTCTCGTGGAATCTGCAAAGTGATATTTGGGAGCCTATAGGGGCCCATGGTGATAAAGGAAATATCCTCACATAATAACTAAAGAGAAGCTTTCTGAGAAACTGCATTGCCATGTGTGAATGCAACTCACAGAGTTACACGTTTCTCTTCAGTGATCAGTTTGTTAGCACAGTTTTCTGGAAATCTGCAATTAGATACTTCATAGCGCAATGAACATTACAGTGACAAAGGAAATATCCACAGATGAAAACTTGAAAGAATGTTTCTTAGAAACTTCTTGGTGATGTGTGAATTCATCTCACAGAGTTACACTTATGTTTTGTGGAGCACCCCATTAACACTGTCTTTGAGAAATCTAGGAAGGGCTTCTTAGGATCACATTGAAGCCTACGCTGATAAAGGAAATTTAATCCGTTCAAAACGTGAAAGAAGCTTTCTGAGAAACTTCTTTCTGATCTGTGAGTTCATCTCATAGAGTTACAACCTCTGTCTCAAGAAGAAGCTTGCTAACCCTCTTCTCGTGGAATCTGCAAAGTGATATTTGGAAGCCTAAGGGGCCCACGGTGAAAAAGGAAATATCCTCACATAATAACTAGAGAGAAGCTTTCTGAGAAACTGCATTGCCGTGTGTGAATGCAACTCACAGAGTTACACGTTTCTCTTCAGTGATCAGTTTGTTAGCCCAGTTTTCTGGAGATCTGCAATTAGATACTTCATAGCGCAATGAACATTACAGTGACAAAGGAAATATCCACAGATGAAAACTAGAAAGAAGCTTTCTTAGAAACTTCTTGGTGATGTGTGAATTCATCTCACAGAGTTACACTTATGTTTCGTGGAGCAGTCTATTAACACTGTCTTTGGGGAAACTGAGAAGGGCTCCTTTGGATCTCATTGAGGCCTACGCTGATAAAGGAAATTTCATCCGTTCAAAACGTGATAGAAGCTTTCTGAGAAACTTCTTTCTCATCTGTGTGTCATCTCACAGAGTTACAATCTCTGCCTCAAGAAGCAGTTTGCTAACACTCTTTTCGTGGAATCTCCAAAGTGATATTTGGGAGCCTATTGGGACCCATGGTGATAAAGGAAATATCCTCACATAATAACTAAAGAGAAGCTTTCTGAGAAACTGCATTGCCATGTGTGAATGCAACTCACAGAGTTACACGTTTCTCTTCAGTGATCAGTTTGTTAGCACAGTTTTCTGGAAATCTACAATTAGATACTTCATAGCGCAATGAACATTACACTGACAAAGGAAATATACACAGATGAAAACTAGAAAGAAGCTTTCTTAGAAACTTCTTGGTGATGTGTGAATTCATCTCACAGAGTTACACTTATGTTTCGTGGAGCAGTCCATTAACACTGTCTTTGGGGAAACTAAGAAGGGCTTCTTTGGATCACATTGAGGCCCACGCTGATAAAGGAAATTTCATCCATTCAAAAGGTGAAAGAAGCATTCTGAGAAACTTCTTTCTGATCTGTGAGTTCATCTCACAGAGTTACAACCTCTGCCTCAAGAAGCATTTTACTAACACTCTTTTCGTGGAATCTGCAAAGTGATATTTGGGAGCCTATAGGGACCCATGGTGATAAAGGAAATATCCTCACATAATAACTAAAGAGAAGCTTTCTGAGAAACTGCATTGCCAGCACAGTTTTCTGGAAATCTGCAATTAGATTCTTCGTAGCGCAATGAACATTACAGTGACAAAGGAAATATCCTCAGATGAAAATAAGAAAGAAGCTTTCTTAGAAACTTCTTGGTGATGTGTGAATTCATCTCACAGAGTTACACTTATGTTTCGTGGAGCAGTGCATTAACACTGTCTTTGGAGAAACTGGGAAGGGCTTCTTTGGATCACATTGAGGCCTACGCTGATAAAGGAAATTTCATCCGTTCAAAACGTGAAAGAAGCTTTCTGAGAAACTTCTTTCTGATCTGTGAGTTCATCTCAAAGAGTTACAACCTCTGCCTCAAGAAGAAGTTTGCTAACACTCTTCTCGTGGAATCTGCAAAGTGATATTTGGGAGCCTATTTTGGCTCAATAGGATAAAGGAAATATCCTCACATAATAACTAAAGAGAAGCTTTCTGAGAACCTGCATTGCCATGTGTGAATGCAACTCACAGAGTTACACGTTTCTCTTCAGTGATCAGTTTGTTAGCACAGTTTTCTGGAAATCTGCAATTAGATACTTCATAGCGCAATGAACATTACAGTGACAAAGGAAATATCCACCGATGAAAATTAGAAAGAAGTTTTCTTAGAAACTTCTTTGTGATGTGTGAATTCATCTCACAGAATTACACTTATGTTTCATGGAGCAGTCCATTAACACTGTCTTTGGGGAAACTGAGAAGGGCTTTTTGAATCACATTGAGGCCTACGCTGATAAAGGAAATTTCATCCGTTCAAAACGTGAAAGAAGCTTTCTGAGAAACTTCTTTCTGATCTGTGAGTTCATCTCACAGAGTTACAACCTCTGCCTCAAGAAGCAGTTTGCTAACACTCTTCTCGTGGAATCTGCAAAGTGATATTTGGGAGCCTATAGGGGCCCATGGTGATAAAGGAAATATCCTCACATAATAACTAAAGAGAAGCGTTCTGAGAAACTGCATTGCCATGTGTGAATGCAACTCACAGAGTTACACGTTTCTCTTCAGTGATCAGTATGTTAGCACAGTTTTCTGGAGATCTGCAATTAGATACTTCATAGCGCAAGGAACATTACAGTGACAAAGGAAATATCCACAGTTGAAAACTAGAAAGAAGCTTTCTTAGAAACTTCTTTGTGATGTGTGAATTCATCTCACAGAGTTACACTTATGTTTCGTCGAGGAGTCCATTTACACTGTCTTTCAGGAATCTGAGAAGGGCTTCTTTGGATCACATTGAGGCCTACGCTGATAAAGGAAATTTCATCCGTTCAAAACGTGAAAGAAGCTTTCTGAGAACCTTCTTTCTGATCTGTCAGTTCATCTCACAGGGTTACAACCTCTGCCTCAAGAAGAAGTTTGCTAACACTCTTCTCGTGGAATCTGCAAAGTGATATTTGGGAGCCTACAGGGGCCCATGGTGATAAAGGAAATATCCTCACGTAATAACTAAAGAGAAGCTTTCTGAGAAACTGCATTGCCATGTGTGAATGCAACTCACAGAGTTACACGTTTCTCTTCAGTGATCAGTTTGTGAGCACAGTTTTCTGGAGATCTGCAATTAGATACTTCATAGCGCAATGAACATTACAGTGACAAAGAAAATATCCACAGATGAAAACTAGAAAGAAGGTTTCTTAGAAACTTCTTGGTGATGTGTGAATTCAGCTCACAGAGTTACACTTATGTTTCTTGGAGCATTCCATTAACTCCTTCTTTGGGGAAACTGAGAAGGGCTTCTTTGGATCACATTAAGGCCTACGCTGATAAAGGAAATTTCATGTGTTCAAAACATGAAAGAAGCTTTCTGAGAAACTGCTTTCTGATCTGTGAGTTCATCTCACAGAGTTACAACCTCTGCCTCAAGAAGCAGTTTGCTAACACTCTTCTCGTGGAATCTGCAAAGTGATATTTGGGAGCCTATTTTGGCTCAATAGGATAAAGGAAATATCCTCACATAATAACTAAAGAGAAGCTTTCTGAGAAACTGCATTGCCATGTGTGAATGCAACTCACAGAGTTACACGTTTCTCTTCAGTGATCAGTTTGTTAGCACAGTTTTCTGGAGATCTGCAATTAGATACTTCATAGCACAATGAATATTACAGTTACAAAGGAAATATCCACGGATGAAAACTAGAAAGAAGCTTTCTTAGAAACTTCTTGGTGATGTGTGAATTCATCTCACAGAGTTACACTTATGTTTCGTCGAGGAGTCCATTTACACTGTCTTTGAGGAATCTGAGAAGGGCTTCTTTGGATCACATTGAGGCCTACGCTGATAAAGGAAATTTCATCCGTTCAAAACGTGAAAGAAGCTTTCTGAGAACCTTCTTTCTGATCTGTCAGTTCATCTCACAGGGTTACAACCTCTGCCTCAAGAAGAAGTTTGCTAACACTCTTCTCGTGGAATCTGCAAAGTGATATTTGGGAGCCTACAGGGGCCCATGGTGATAAAGGAAATATCCTCACATAATAACTAAAGAGAAGCTTTCTGAGAAACTGCATTGCCATGTGTGAATGCAACTCACAGAGTTACACGTTTCTCTTCAGTGATCAGTTTGTGAGCACAGTTTTCTGGAGATCTACAATTAGATACTTCATAGCGCAATGAACATTACAGTGACAAAGAACATATCCACAGATGAAAACTAGAAAGAAGCTTTCTTAGAAACTTCTTGGTGATGTGTGAATTCATCTCACAGAGTTACACTTATGTTTTGTGGAGCAGTCCATTAACACTGTCTTTGAGGAATCTGAGAAGGGCTTCTTTGGATCACATTGAGGCCTACGCTGATAAGGGAATTTCATCCGTTCAAAACGTGAAAGAAGCTTTCTGAGAAAATTCTTTCTGATCTGTCAGTTCATCTCACAGAGTTACAACCTCTGCCTCAAGAAGAAGGTTGCTAACCCTCTTCTCGTGGAATCTGCAAAGTGATATTTGGGAGCCTATAGGGGCCCATGGTGATAAAAGAAATATCCTCACATAATAACTAAAGAGAAGCTTTCTGAGAAACTGCATTGCCATGTGTGAATGCAACTCACAGAGTTACACGTTTCTCTTCAGTGATCAGTTTGTTAGCACAGTTTTCTGGAGATCTGCAATTAGATACTTCATAGCGCAATGAACATTACAGTGACAAAGGAAATATCCACGGATGAAAACTAGAAAGAAGGTTTCTTAGAAACTTCTTGGTGATGTGTGAATTCAGCTCACAGAGTTACACTTATGTTTCTTGGAGCATTCCATTAACTCCTTCTTTGGGGAAACTGAGAAGGGCTTCTTTGGATCACATTAAGGCCTACGCTGATAAAGGAAATTTCATGTGTTCAAAACATGAAAGAAGCTTTCTGAGAAACTGCTTTCTGATCTGTGAGTTCATCTCACAGAGTTACAACCTCTGCCTCAAGAAGAAGTTTGCCAACACTCTTCTCGTGGAATCTGCAATGTGATATTTGGGAGAATTTAGGGGCCCATGGTGATAAACGAAATATCCTCACATAATACCTAAAGAGAAGCTTTCTGAGAAACTGCATTGCCATGTGTGAATGCAACTCATAGAGTTACACGTTTCTCTTCAGTGATCAGTTTGTTAGCACAGTTTTCTGGAGATCTGCAATAAGATACTTCATATCGCAATGAACATTACAGTGACAAAGGAAATATCTACAGATGAAAACTAGAAAGAAGCTTTCTTAGAAACTTCTTGGTGAAGTGTGAATTCATCTCACAGAGTTACACTTATGTTTTGTGGAGCAGTCCATTAACACTGTCTTTGAGGAATCTGAGAAGGGCTTCTTTGGATCACATTGAGGCCTACGCAGATAAAGGAAATTTCATCCGTTCAAAACATGAAAGAAGCTTTCTGAGAAACTTCTTTCTGATCTGTGAGTTCATCTCACAGAGTTACAACCTCTGCCTCAAGAAGCAGTTTGCTAACACTCTTCTCGTGGAATCTGCAAAGTGATATTTGGAAGACTTTAGGGGCCCATGGTGATAAAGGAAATATCCTCACATAATAACTAAAGAGAAGCTTTCTGAGAAACTGCATTGCCATGTGTGAATGCAACTCATAGAGTTACACGTTTCTCTTCAGTGATCAGTTTGTTAGCACAGTTTTCTGGAGATCTGCAATTAGATACTTCATAGCGCAATGAACATTACAGTGACAAAGGAAATATCCACAGATGAAAACTAGAAAGAAGCTTTCTTAGAAACTTCTTGGTGATGTGTGAATTCATCTCACAGAGTTACACTTATGTTTTGTGGAGCAGTCCATTAACACTGTCTTTGAGGAATCTGAGAAGGGCTTCTTTGGATCACATTGAGGCCTACGCTGATAAAGGAAATTTCATCCGTTCAATACGTGAAAGAAGCTTTCTGAGAAACTTCATTCTGATCTGTGAGTTCATCTCACAGAGTTACAACCTCTGCCTCAAGAAGCAGATTGCTAACACTCTTTTCGTGGAATCTGCAAAGTGATATTTGGGAGGCTATTGGGACCCATGGTGATAAAGGAAATATCCTCACATAATAACTAAAGAGAAGCTTTCTGAGAAACTGCATTGCCATGTGTGAATGCAACTCACAGAGTTAGACGTTTCTCTACAGGGATCAGTTTGTTAGCACAGTTTTCTGGAAATCTGCAAGTAGATACTTCATACCGCAAAAAACATTACAGTGACAAAGGAAATATCCACAGATGAAAACTAGAAAGAAGCTTTCTTAGAAACTTCTTGGTGATGTGTGAATTCATCTCACAGAGTTACACTTATATTTCGTGGAGCAGTCCATTAACACTGTCTTTGAGGAATCTGAGAAGGGCTTCTTTGGATCACATTGTGGCCTACGCTGATAAAGGAAATTTCTTCCGTTCAAAACGTGAAAGAAGCTTTCTGAGAAACTTCTTTCTGATCTGTGAGTTCATCTCACAGAGTTACAACTTCTGCCTCAAGAAGAAGTTTGCTAACACTCTTTTCGTGGAATCTGCAAAGTGATATGTGGGAGCCTATTGGGGCCCATGGTGATAAAGGAAATATCCTCACATAATAACTAAAGATAAGCTTTCTGAGAAACTGCATTGCCATGTGTGAATGCAACTCACAGAGTTACACGTTTCTCTTCAGTGATCAGTTTGTTAGCCCAGTTTTCTGGAGATCTGCAATTAGATACACCATAGCGCAATGAACATTACAGTGACAAAGGAAATATCCACAGATGAAAACTAGAAAGAAGCTTTCTTAGAAACTTCTTGGTGATGTGTGAATTCATCTCACAGAGTTACACTTAGTTAAGTGGAGCGTCCATTAACACTGTCTTTGGGAAACTGAGAAGGGCTTATTTTGGATCACATTGAGGCCTACGCTGATAAAGGAAAGTTTCATCGTTCAAACGTGAAAGAAGCTTTCTGAGAAACTTCTTTCTGATCTGTGAGTACATCTCACAGAGTTACAAACTCTGCCTCCAGAAGTAGTTTGCTAACACTTTTCGTGGAATCTGCAAAGTGATATTTGGGAGCCTATTGGGGCCCATGGTGATAAGGAAATATCCTCACATAATAACTAAAGAGAAGCTTTCTGAGAAACTGCATTGCCATCACAGTGTTTTGGAAATCTGCAATTAGATACTTCATAGCGCAATGAAGGTTCAGTGACAAAGGAAATATCCACAGATGAAAACTAGAAAGAAGCTTTCTTAGAAACTTCTTGGTGATGTGTGAATTAATCTCACAGAGTTACACTTATGTTTCGTGGAGCAGTCTATTAACACTGTCTTTGGGAAACTGAGAAGGGCTCCTTTGGATCATTGAGGCCTACGCTGATAAAGGAAATTTCATCCGTTCAAAACGTGAAAGAAGCTTTCTGAAAACTTCTTTCTGATCTGTGAGTTCATCTCACAGAGTTACAACCTCTGTGTCAAGAAGCAGTTTGCTAACACTCTTTTCGTGGAATCTGCAAAGTGATATTTGGGAGCCTATTGGGGCCCATGGTGATAAAGGAAATATCCTCACATAATAATTAAAGAGAAGCTTTGTGAGAAACTGCATTGCCATGTGTGAATGCAATCACGGAGTTACACGTTTCTCTTCAGTGATCAGTTTGTTAGCACAGTTTTCTGGAGATCTGCAATTAGATTTCATAGCGCAATGAACATTACAGTGACAAAGGAAATATCCACAGATGAAAACTAGAAAGAAGCTTTCTTAGAAACTTCTTGGTGATGTGTGAATTCATCTCACAGAGTTACACTTATGTTTCGTGGAGCAGTCCATTAACACTGTCTTTGGGGAAACTAAGAAGGGCTTCTTGGATCACATTGAGGCCCACGCTGATAAAGGAATTTCATCCATTCAAAAGTGAAAGAAGCATTCTGAGAAACTTCTTTCTGATCTGTGAGTTCATCTCACAGAGTTACAACCTCTGCCTCAAGAAGCATTTTGCTAACACTCTTTTCGTGGAATCTGCAAAGTGATATTTGGGAGTCTATAGGGACCCATGGTGATAAAGGAAATATCCTCACATAATAACTAAAGAGAAGCTTTCTGAGAAACTGCATTGCCAGCACAGTTTTCTGGAAATCTGCAATTAGATTCTTCGTAGCGCAATGAACATTACAGTGACAAAGGAAATATCCTCAGATGAAAATAAGAAAGAAGCTTTCTTAGAAACTTCTTGGTGATGTGTGAATTCATCTCACAGAGTTACACTTATGTTTCGTGGAGCAGTGCATTAACACTGTCTTTGGAGAAACTGAGAAGGGC
>NC_044558.1:110610391-110623064 GCF_007565055.1 Rhinopithecus roxellana
CATCATTGTTTCCACTGAGAAACTTGCTAGCAGTTTTCGCAGAATCTGCAATAGGACACACGGTGGCGCTCCAAGACCACAAATAACCTCGTCTTACTAAAGAAAGAAGTTCTGAGAAACCGCTTGTGATGTGTGAATTCAACTCACTAAGTTGCAGCTGTATTTCGTGGGGCCGTGGCCTGGCCCTATTTGTGTGGAATCTGGAAGAGATATTCCCGATCCTTTGAACCAAAGGGGCCAATGGAAACATCTTCCAATAAAAATGAGAAAGAAGCTTTCTGAGAAACTTCTTTCTGATCTGTGAGTTCATCTCACAGAGTTACAACTCTGCCTCAAGAAGCAGTTTGCTAACACACTTTCGTGGAATCTGCAAAGTGATATTTGGGAGCCTTAGGGGCACATGGTGATAAAGGAAATATCCTCACATAATAACTAAAGAGAAGCTTTCTGAGAAACTGCATTGCCATGTGTGAATGCAACTCACAGAGTTACACGTTTCTCTTCAGTGATCAGTTTGTTAGCACAGTTTTCTGGAAATCTGCAATTAGATACTTCACAGCGCAATGAACATTACAGTCACAAAGGAAATATCCACATATGAAAACTGGAAAGAAGCTTTCTTAGAAACTTCTTGGTGATGTGTGAATTCATCTCACAGATTACACTTATGTTTCGTGGAGCAGTCCATTAACACTGTCTTTGGGGAAACTGAGAAGGGCTTCTTTGGATCACATTGAGGCCTAAGCTGATAAAGGAAATTTCTTCCGTTCAAAACATGAAAGAAGCTTTCTGAGAAACTTCTTTCTGATCTGTGAGTTCATCTCACAGAGTTACAACTCTGCCTCAAGAAGCAGATTGCTAACACTCTTTTCGTGGAATCTGCAAAGTGATATTTGGGAGTCTATTGCAGCCCATGGTGATAAAGCAAATATCCTCACATAATAACTAAAGAGAAGCTTTCTGAGAAACTGCATTGCCATGTGTGAATGCAACTCACAGAGTTACACGTTTCTCTTCAGTGATCAGTTTGTTAGCACAGTTTTCTGGAAATCTGCAATTAGATACTTCACAGCGCAATGAACATTACAGTGACAAAGGAAATATCCACATATGAAAACTGGAAAGAAGCTTTCTTAGAAACTTCTTGGTGATGTGTGAATTCATCTCACAGAGTTACACTTATGTTTCGTGGAGCAGTCCATTAACACTGTCTTTGGGGAAACTGAGAAGGGCTTCTTTGGATCACATTGAGGCCTACGCTGATAAAGGAAATTTCATCCGTTCAAAACGTGAAAGAAGCTTTCTGAGAAACTTCTTTCTGATCTGTGAGTTCATCTCACAGAGTTACAACCTCTGCCTCAAGAAGAAGTTTGCTAACACTCTTCGTGGAATCTGCAAAGTGATATTTGGAGCCTGTAGGGGCACATGGTGATAAAGGAAATATCCTCACATAATAACTAAAGAGAAGCTTTCTGAGAAACTGCATTGCCATGTGTGAATGCAACTCACAGAGTTACACGTTTCGTTCAGTGATCAGTTTGTTAGCACAGTTTTCTGGAGATCTGCAATTAGATACTTCACAGCGCAATGAACATTACAGTGACAAAGGAAATATCCACATATGAAAACTGGAAAGAAGCTTTCTTAGAAACTTCTTGGTGATGTGTGAATTCATCTCACAGATTACACTTATGTTTCGTGGAGCAGTCCATTAACACTGTCTTTGGGGAAACTGAGAAGGGCTTCTTTGGATCACATTGAGGCCTAAGCTGATAAAGGAAATTTCTTCCGTTCAAAACGTGAAAGAAGCTTTCTGAGAAACTTCTTTCTGATCTGTGAGTTCATCTCACAGAGTTACAAACTCTGCCTCAAGAAGCAGTTTGCTAACACTCTTTCGTGGAATCTGCAAAGTGATATTTGGGAGTCTGCAGCCCATGGTGATAAAGCAAATATCCTCACATAATAACTAAAGAGAAGCTTTCTGAGAAACTGCATTGTCATGTGTGAATGCAACTCACAGAGTTACACGTTTCTCTTCAGTGATCAGTTTGTTAGCACAGTTTTCTGGAGATCTGCAATTAGATACTTCATAGCGCAATGAACATTACAGTGACAAAGGAAATATCCACAGATGAAAACTAGAAAGAAGCTTTCTTAGAAACTTCTTGGTGATGTGTGAATTCATCTCACAGAGTTACACTTATGTTTCGTGGAGCAGTCCATTAACACTGTCTTTGGGGAAACTGAGAAGGGCTTCTTTGGATCACATTGAGGCCTAAGCTGATAAAGGAAATTTCTTCCGTTCAAAACGTGAAAGAAGCTTTCTGAGAAACTTCTTTCTGATCTGTGAGTTCATCTCACAGAGTTACAAACTCTGCCTCAAGAAGCAGATTGCTAACACTCTGTTCGTGGAATCTGCAAAGTGATATTTGGGCGTCTGTTGCAGCCCATGGTGATAAAGCAAATATCCTCACATAATAACTAAAGAGAAGCTTTCTGAGAAACTGCATTGTCATGTGTGAATGCAACTCACAGAGTTACACGTTTCTCTTCAGTGATCAGTTTGTTAGCACAGTTTTCTGGAAATCTGCAATTAGATACTTCACAGCGCAATGAACATTACAGTGACAAAGGAAATATCCACATATGAAAACTGGAAAGAAGCTTTCTTAGAAACTTCTTGGTGATGTGTGAATTCATCTCACAGAGTTACACTTATGTTTCGTGGAGCAGTCCATTAACACTGTCTTTGGGGAAACTGAGAAGGGCTTCTTTGGATCACATTGAGGCCTACGCTGATAAAGGAAATTTCTTCCGTTCAAAACGTGAAAGAAGCTTTCTGAGAAACTTCTTTCTGATCTGTGAGTTCATCTCACAGAGTTACAACCTCTGCCTCAAGAAGAAGTTTGCTAACACTCTTCTCGTGGAATCTGCAAAGTGATATTTTGGAGCCTGTAGGGGCACATGGTGATAAAGAAATATCCTCACATAATAACTAAAGAGAAGCTTTCTGAGAAACTGCATTGCCATGTGTGAATGCAACTCACAGAGTTACACGTTTCTTCAGTGATCAGTTTGTTAGCACAGTTTTCTGGAGATCTGCAATTAGATACTTCACAGCGCAATGAACATTACAGTGACAAAGGAAATATCCACATATGAAAACTGGAAAGAAGCTTTCTTAGAAACTTCTTGGTGATGTGTGAATTCATCTCACAGAGTTACACTTATGTTTCGTGGAGCAGTCCATTAACACTGTCTTTGGGGAAACTGAGAAGGGCTTCTTTGGATCACATTGGGCCTAAGCTGATAAAGGAAATTTCTTCCGTTCAAAACGTGAAAGAAGCTTTCTGAGAAACTTCTTTCTGATCTGTGAGTTCATCTCACAGAGTTACAACTCTGCCTCAAGAAGCAGATTGCTAACACTCTTTTCGTGGAATCTGCAAAGTGATATTTGGGAGTCTGTTGCAGCCCATGGTGATAAAGCAAATATCCTCACATAATAACTAAAGAGAAGCTTTCTGAGAAACTGCATTGCCATGTGTGAATGCAACTCACAGAGTTACACGTTTCTCTTCAGTGATCAGTTTGTTAGCACAGTTTTCTGGAATCTGCAATTAGATACTTCACAGCGCAATGAACATTACAGTGACAAAGGAAATATCCACATATGAAAACTGGAAAGAAGCTTTCTTAGAAACTTCTTGGTGATGTGTGAATTCATCTCACAGAGTTACACTTATGTTTCGTGGAGCAGTCCATTAACACTGTCTTTGGGGAAACTGAGAAGGGCTTCTTTGGATCACATTGAGGCCTACGCTGATAAAGGAAATTTCATCCGTTCAAAACGTGAAAGAAGCTTTCTGAGAAACTTCTTTCTGATCTTTGAGTTCATCTCACAGAGTTACAACTCTGCCTCAAGAAGAAGTTTGCTAACACTCTTCTCGTGGAATCTGCAAAGTGATATTTGGAGCCTGTAGGGGCACATGGTGATAAAGGAAATATCCTCACATAATAACTAAAGAGAAGCTTTCTGAGAAACTGCATTGTCATGTGTGAATGCAACTCACAGAGTTACACGTTTCTCTTCAGTGATCAGTTTGTTAGCACAGTTTTCTGGAATCTGCAATTAGATACTTCACAGCGCAATGAACATTACAGTGACAAAGGAAATATCCACATATGAAAACTGGAAAGAAGCTTTCTTAGAAACTTCTTGGTGATGTGTGAATTCATCTCACAGAGTTACACTTATGTTTCGTGGAGCAGTCCATTAACACTGTCTTTGGGGAAACTGAGAAGGGCTTCTTTGGATCACATTGAGGCCTAGCTGATAAAGGAAATTTTCCGTTCAAAACGTGAAAGAAGCTTTCTGAGAAACTTCTTTCTGATCTGTGAGTTCATCTCACAGAGTTAAACTCTGCCTCAAGAAGCAGATTGCTAACACTCTTTCGTGGAATCTGCAAAGTGATATTTGGGCGTCTGTGCAGGCCATGGTGATAAAGCAAATATCCTCACATAATAACTAAAGAGAAGCTTTCTGAGAAACTGCATTGTCATGTGTGAATGCAACTCACAGAGTTACAGGTTTCTCTTCAGTGATCAGTTTGTTAGCACAGTTTTCTGAAATCTGCAATTAGATACTTCACAGCGCAATGAACATTACAGTGACAAAGGAAATATCCACATATGAAAACTGGAAAGAAGCTTTCTTAGAAACTTCTTGGTGATGTGTGAATTCATCTCACAGAGTTACACTTATGTTTCGTGGAGCAGTCCATTAACACTGTCTTTGGGGAAACTGAGAAGGGCTTCTTTGGATCACATTGAGGCCTACGCTGATAAAGGAAATTTCATCCGTTCAAAACGTGAAAGAAGCTTTCTGAGAAACTTCTTTCTGATCTGTGAGTTCATCTCACAGAGTTACAAACTCTGCCTCAAGAAGCAGATTGCTAACACTTTCTCGTGGAATCTGCAAAGTGATATTTGGGAGTCTATTGCAGCCATGGTGATAAAGCAAATATCCTCACATAATAACTAAAGAGAAGCTTTCTGAGAAACTGCATTGTCATGTGTGAATGCAACTCACAGAGTTACACGTTTCTCTTCAGTGATCAGTTTGTTAGCACAGTTTTCTGGAATCTGCAATTAGATACTTCACAGCGCAATGAACATTACAGTGACAAAGGAAATATCCACATATGAAAACTGGAAAGAAGCTTTCTTAGAAACTTCTTGGTGATGTGTGAATTCATCTCACAGAGTTACACTTATGTTTCGTGGAGCAGTCCATTAACACTGTCTTTGGGGAAACTGAGAATGGCTTCTTTGGATCACATTGAGGCCTTAGCTGATAAAGGAAATTTCTTCCGTTCAAAACGTGAAAGAAGCTTTCTGAGAAACTTCTTTCTGATCTATGAGTTCATCTCACAGAGTTACAACCTCTGCCTCAAGAAGAAGTTTGCTAACACTCTTCTCGTGGAATCTGCAAAGTGATATTTGGAGCCTGTAGGGGCACATGGTGATAAAGGAAATATCCTCACATAATAACTAAAGAGAAGCTTTCTGAGAAACTGCATTGGTATGTGTGAATGCAACTCACAGAGTTACACGTTTCTCTTCAGTGATCAGTTTGTTAGCACAGTTTTCTGGAGATCTGCAATTAGATACTTCAGAGCGCAATGAACATTACAGTGACAAAGGAAATATCCACAGATGAAAACTGGAAAGAAGCTTTCTTAGAAACTTCTTGGTGATGTGTGAATTCATCTCACAGAGTTACACTTATGTTTCGTGGAGCAGTCCATTAACACTGTCTTTGGGAAAACTGAGAAGGGCTTCTTTGGATCACATTGAGGCCTAAGCTGATAAAGGAAATTTCTTCCGTTCAAAACGTGAAAGAAGCTTTCTGAGAAACTTCTTTCTGATCTGTGAGTTCATCTCACAGAGTTAAACTCTGCCTCAAGAAGCAGATTGCTAACACTTTTCGTGGAATCTGCAAAGTGATATTTGGGAGTCTGTTGCAGCCCATGGTGATAAAGCAAATATCCTCACATAATAACTAAAGAGAAGCTTTCTGAGAAACTGCATTGTCATGTGTGAATGCAACTCACAGAGTTACACGTTTCTCTTCAGTGATCAGTTTGTTAGCACAGTTTTCTGGAAATCTGCAATTAGATACTTCACAGCGCAATGAACATTACAGTGACAAAGGAAATATCCACATATGAAAACTGGAAAGAAGCTTTCTTAGAAACTTCTTGGTGATGTGTGAATTCATCTCACAGAGTTACACTTATGTTTCGTGGAGCAGTCCATTAACACTGTCTTTGGGGAAACTGAGAAGGGCTTCTTTGGATCACATTGAGGCCTACGCTGATAAAGGAAATTTCTTCCGTTCAAAACGTGAAAGAAGCTTTCTGAGAAACTTCTTTCTGATCTGTGAGTTCATCTCACAGAGTTACAACCTCTGCCTCAAGAAGAAGTTTGCTAACACTCTTCTCGTGGAATCTGCAAAGTGATATTTTGGAGCCTGTAGGGGCACATGGTGATAAAGGAAATATCCTCACATAATAACTAAAGAGAAGCTTTCTGAGAAACTGCATTGCCATGTGTGAATGCAACTCACAGAGTTACACGTTTCTTCAGTGATCAGTTTGTTAGCACAGTTTTCTGGAGATCTGCAATTAGATACTTCACAGCGCAATGAACATTACAGTGACAAAGGAAATATCCACATATGAAAACTGGAAAGAAGCTTTCTTAGAAACTTCTTGGTGATGTGTGAATTCATCTCACAGAGTTACACTTATGTTTCGTGGAGCAGTCCATTAACACTGTCTTTGGGGAAACTGAGAAGGGCTTCTTTGGATCACATTGAGGCCTAGCTGATAAAGGAAATTTCTTCCGTTCAAAACGTGAAAGAAGCTTTCTGAGAAACTTCTTTCTGATCTGTGAGTTCATCTCACAGAGTTACAACTCTGCCTCAAGAAGCAGATTGCTAACACTCTTTTCGTGGAATCTGCAAAGTGATATTTGGGAGTCTATTGCAGCCCATGGTGATAAAGCAAATATCCTCACATAATAACTAAAGAGAAGCTTTCTGAGAAACTGCATTGTCATGTGTGAATGCAACTCACAGAGTTACACGTTTCTCTTCAGTGATCAGTTTGTTAGCACAGTTTTCTGGAAATCTGCAATTAGATACTTCACAGCGCAATGAACATTACAGTGACAAAGGAAATATCCACATATGAAAACTGGAAAGAAGCTTTCTTAGAAACTTCTTGGTGATGTGTGAATTCATCTCACAGAGTTACACTTATGTTTCGTGGAGCAGTCCATTAACACTGTCTTTGGGGAAACTGAGAAGGGCTTCTTTGGATCACATTGAGGCCTACGCTGATAAAGGAAATTTCATCCGTTCAAAACGTGAAAGAAGCTTTCTGAGAAACTTCTTTCTGATCTGTGAGTTCATCTCACAGAGTTACAACCTCTGCCTCAAGAAGAAGTTTGCTAACACTCTTCTTCGTGGAATCTGCAAAGTGATTTTGGACCTGTAGGGGCACATGATAAAGGAAATATCCTCACATAATAACTAAAGAGAAGCTTTCTGAGAAACTGCATTGCCATGTGTGAATGCAACTCACAGAGTTACACGTTTCTTCAGTGATCAGTTTGTTAGCACAGTTTTCTGGAGATCTGCAATTAGATACTTCACAGCGCAATGAACATTACAGTGACAAAGGAAATATCCACAGATGAAAACTGGAAAGAAGCTTTCTTAGAAACTTCTTGGTGATGTGTGAATTCATCTCACAGAGTTACACTTATGTTTCGTGGAGCAGTCCATTAACACTGTCTTTGGGGAAACTGAGAAGGGCTTCTTTGGATCACATTGAGGCCTAGCTGATAAAGGAAATTTCTTCCGTTCAAAACGTGAAAGAAGCTTTCTGAGAAACTTCTTTCTGATCTGTGAGTTCATCTCACAGAGTTAAACTCTGCCTCAAGAAGCAGATTGCTAACACTCTTTCGTGGAATCTGCAAAGTGATATTTGGGAGTCTGTTGCAGCCCATGGTGATAAAGCAAATATCCTCACATAATAACTAAAGAGAAGCTTTCTGAGAAACTGCATTGTCATGTGTGAATGCAACTCACAGAGTTACACGTTTCTCTTCAGTGATCAGTTTGTTAGCACAGTTTTCTGGATCTGCAATTAGATACTTCACAGCGCAATGAACATTACAGTGACAAAGGAAATATCCACATATGAAAACTGGAAAGAAGCTTTCTTAGAAACTTCTTGGTGATGTGTGAATTCATCTCACAGAGTTACACTTATGTTTCGTGGAGCAGTCCATTAACACTGTCTTTGGGGAAACTGAGAAGGGCTTCTTTGGATCACATTGAGGCCTACGCTGATAAAGGAAATTTCATCCGTTCAAAACGTGAAAGAAGCTTTCTGAGAAACTTCTTTCTGATCTGTGAGTTCATCTCACAGAGTTACAAACTCTGCCTCAAGAAGCAGATTGCTAACACTCTTTCGTGGAATCTGCAAAGTGATATTTGGGAGTCTATTGCAGCCCATGGTGATAAAGCAAATATCCTCACATAATAACTAAAGAGAAGCTTTCTGAGAAACTGCATTGTCATGTGTGAATGCAACTCACAGAGTTACACGTTTCTCTTCAGTGATCAGTTTGTTAGCACAGTTTTCTGGAAATCTGCAATTAGATACTTCATAGCGCAATGAACATTACAGTGACAAGGAAATATCCACATATGAAAACTGGAAGAAGCTTTCTTAGAAACTTCTTGGTGATGTGTGAATTCATCTCACAGAGTTACACTTATTTTCGTGGAGCAGTCCATTAACACTGTCTTTGGGAAACTGAGAAGGGCTTTGGATCACATTGAGGCCTAGCTGATAAAGGAAATTTCTTCCGTTCAAAACGTGAAAGAAGCTTTCTGAGAAACTTCTTTCTGATCTGTGAGTTCATCTCACAGAGTTACAACCTCTGCCTCAAGAAGCAGTTTGCTAACACTCTCTCGTGGAATCTGCAAGTGATATTTGGAGCCTGTAGGGGCATGGTGATAAAGGAAATATCCTCACATATAATAAAGAGAAGCTTTCTGAGAAACTGCATTGCCATGTGTGAATGCAACTCACGGAGTTACACGTTTCTCTTCAGTGATCAGTTTGTTAGCACAGTTTTCTGGAGATCTGCAATTAGATATTCAGCGCAATGAACATTACAGTGACAAAGGAAATATCCACAGATGAAAACTGAGAAAGAAGCTTTCTTAGAAACTTCTTGGTGATGTGTGAATTCATCTCACAGAGTTACACTTATGTTTCGTGGAGCAGTCCATTAACACTGTCTTTGGGGAAACTGAGAAGGGCTTCTTTGGATCACATTGAGGCCTAAGCTGATAAAGGAAATTTCTTCCGTTCAAAACGTGAAAGAAGCTTTCTGAGAAACTTCTTTCTGATCTGTGAGTTCATCTCACAGAGTTACAAACTCTGCCTCAAGAAGCAGTTGCTAACACTCTTTTCGTGGAATCTGCAAAGTGATATTTGGGAGTCTGTTGCAGCCCATGGTGATAAAGCAAATATCCTCACATAATAACTAAAGAGAAGCTTTCTGAGAAACTGCATGCCATGTGTGAATGCAACTCACAGAGTTAACGTTTCTCTTAGTGATCAGTTTGTTAGCACAGTTTTCTGGAAATCTGCAATTAGATACTTCACAGCGCAATGAACATTACAGTGACAAAGGAATATCCACAGATGAAAACTGGAAAGAAGCTTTCTTAGAAACTTCTTGGTGATGTGTGAATTCATCTCACAGAGTTACACTTATGTTTCGTGGAGCAGTCCATTAACACTGTCTTTGGGGAAACTGAGAAGGGCTTCTTTGGATCACATTGAGGCCTACGCTGATAAAGGAAATTTTTCCGTTCAAAAACGTGAAAGAAGCTTTCTGAGAAACTTCTTTCTGATCTGTGAGTTCATCTCACAGAGTTACAACCTCTGCCTCAAGAAGCAGTTTGCTAACACTCTTTTGTGGAATCTGCAAAGTGATATTTGGAGCCTGTAGGGGCACATGGTGATAAAGGAAATATCCTCACATAATAACTAAAGAGAAGCTTTCTGAGAAACTGCATTGCCATGTGTGAATGCAACTCACAGAGTTACACGTTTCGTTCAGTGATCAGTTTGTTAGCACAGTTTTCTGGAAATCTGCAATTAGATACTTCACAGCGCAATGAACATTACAGTCACAAAGGAAATATCCACATATGAAAACTGGAAAGAAGCTTCTTAGAACTTCTTGGTGATGTGTGAATTCATCACAGAATTACACTTATGTTTCGTGAGCAGTCCATTAACACTGTCTTTGGGGAAACTGAGAAGGGCTTCTTTGGATCACATTGGGCCTAAGCTGATAAAGGAAATTTCTTCCGTTCAAAACGTGAAAGAAGCTTCTGAGAAACTTCTTTCTGTTGTGAGTTCATCTCACAGAGTTACAACCTCTGCCTCAAGAAGCAGATTGCTAACACTCTTTCGTGGAATCTGCAAAGTGATATTTGGGGTCTATTGCAGCCCATGGTGATAAAGCAAATATCCTCAATAATAACTAAGAGAAGCTTTCTGAGAAACTGCATTGTCATGTGTGAATGCAACTCACAGAGTTACACGTTCTCTTCAGTGATCAGTTTGTTAGCACAGTTTTCTGGAAATCTGCAATTAGATACTTCACAGCGCAATGAACATTACAGTCACAAAGGAAATATCCACATATGAAAACTGGAAAGAAGCTTTCTTAGAAACTTCTTGGTGATGTGTGAATTCATCTCACAGAGTTACACTTATGTTTCGTGGAGCAGTCCATTAACACTGTCTTTGGGGAAACTGAGAAGGGCTTCTTTGGATCACATTGAGGCCTACGCTGATAAAGGAAATTTCATCCGTTCAAAACGTGAAAGAAGCTTTCTGAGAAACTTCTTTCTGATCTGTGAGTTCATCTCACAGAGTTACAACCTCTGCCTCAAGAAGAAGTTTGCTAACACTCTCTTGTGGAATCTGCAAAGTGATATTTGGCTGTAGGGGCACATGGTGATAAAGGAAATATCCTCACATAATAACTAAAGAGAAGCTTCTGAGAAACTGCATTGCCATGTGTGAATGCAACTCACAGAGTTACACGTTTCTTCAGTGATCAGTTTGTTAGCACAGTTTTCTGGAGATCTGCAATTAGATACTTCACAGCGCAATGAACATTACAGTGACAAAGGAAATATCCACATATGAAAACTGGAAAGAAGCTTTCTTAGAAACTTCTTGGTGATGTGAATTCATCTCACGGTTACACTTATGTTTCGTGGAGCAGTCCATTAACACTGTCTTTGGGGAAACTGAGAAGGGCTTCTTTGGATCACATTGAGGCCTACGCTGATAAAGGAAATTTCATCCGTTCAAAACGTGAAAGAAGCTTTCTGAAACTTCTTTCTGATCTGTGAGTTCATCTCACAGAGTTAAACCTCTGCCTCAAGAAGCAGATTGCTAACACTCTTTTCGTGGATCTGCTGCAAAGTGATATTGGGAGCCTATTGAGCCCATGGTGATAAAGCAAATATCCTCACATAATAACTAAAGAGAAGCTTTCTGAGAAACTGCATTGTCATGTGTGAATGCAACTCACAGAGTTACACGTTTCTCTTCAGTGATCAGTTTGTTAGCACAGTTTTCTGGAATCTGCAATTAGATACTTCAGCGCAATGAACATTACAGTGACAAAGGAAATATCCACAGATGAAAACTAGAAAGAAGCTTTCTTAGAAACTTCTTGGTGATGTGTGAATTCATCTCACAGAGTTACACTTATGTTTCGTGGAGCAGTCCATTAACACTGTCTTTGGGGAAACTGAGAAGGGCTTTTTGGATCACATTGGGCCTAGCTGATAAAGGAAATTTCTCCGTTCAAAACGTGAAAGAAGCTTTCTGAGAAACTTCTTTCTGAT
This sequence comes from Rhinopithecus roxellana, assembly GCF_007565055.1. Taxonomy (NCBI): domain Eukaryota; kingdom Metazoa; phylum Chordata; class Mammalia; order Primates; family Cercopithecidae; genus Rhinopithecus; species Rhinopithecus roxellana. The sequence goes on from NC_044558.1 coordinate 110,622,417, forward strand.
CTGTGAGTTCATCTCACAGAGTTACAACTCTGCCTCAAGAGAAGTTTGCTAACACTCTTTCGTGGAATCTGCAAGTGATATTTGGGCCTGTGAGCCCATGGTGATAAAGGAATATCCTCACATAATAACTAAAGAGAAGCTTTCTGAGAAACTGCATTGTCATGTGTGAATGCAACTCACAGAGTTACACGTTCTCTTCAGTGATCAGTTTGTTAGCACAGTTTTCTGGATCTGCAATTAGATACTTCACAGCGCAATGAACATTACAGTGACAAAGGAAATATCCACATATGAAAACTGGAAAGAAGCTTTCTTAGAAACTTCTTGGTGATGTGTGAATTCATCTCACAGTTACACTGTTTCGTGGAGCAGTCCATTAACACTGTCTTTGGGAACTGAGAAGGGCTTCTTTGGATCACATTGAGGCCTAACGCTGATAAAGGAAATTTCTTCCGTTCAAAACGTGAAAGAAGCTTTCTGAGAAACTTCTTTCTGATCTGTGAGTTCATCTCACAGAGTTAAACCTCTGCCTCAAGAAGCAGATTGCTAACACTCTTTTCGTGGAATCTGCAAAGTGATATTTGGGAGTTATTGGCCATGGTGATAAAGGAAATATCCTCACATAATAACTAAAGAGAAGCTTTCTGA
>NC_044558.1:110623164-110646446 GCF_007565055.1 Rhinopithecus roxellana
CTGCATGCCATGTGTGAATGCAACTCACAGAGTTACACCGTTCTCCTTCAGTGATCTATTTGTTAGCACAGTTTCTGTGAGACTGCAATTAGATACTTCATGCGCAATGAACATTACATCAGTGACAAGGAAATATCCACATGATGAAAACTAGAAGAGCTTTCTTAGAAACTTCTTGGTGATGGTGTGAATTCATCTCACAGAGTTACACTTAGTTTCGTGGAGCAGTCCATTAACACTGTCTTTGGGGAAACTGAGAAGGGCTCTTTGATCACATTGAGGCCTACGCTGATAAAGGAAATTTCATCCGTTCAAAACGTGAAGAAGCTTTCTGAGAAACTTCTTTCTGATCTGTGACTTCATCTCACAGAGTTTACAACTCTGCCTCAAGAAGAAGTTGCTAACCTCTTTCGTGGAATCTGCAAAGTGTATTTTGGAGCTTGGAGCCATGTGATATAAATATCCTCACATAATCAACTAAAGAGAAGCTTTCTGAGAACTGCATTGCCATGTGTGAATGCAACTCACAGAGTTACACGTTTCTCCTTCAGTGATCAGTTTGTTTAGCACAGTTTTCTGGAAATCTCATTAGATACTTCACTGCGCAATGACATTACAGTACAAAGGAATACCACATAGTGAAAACTGGAAAGAAGCTTCTAGAAACTTCTTGGTGATTGTGAATTCATCTCACGAGAGTTACACTTATGTTTCGTGGAGCTTCCATTAACACTGTCTTTGGGGAAACTGAGAAGGGCTCTTGGACACATTGGGGCTACAGCTGAAAAGGACATTTCTTCCGTTCAAAACGTGAAGAAGCTTTCTGAGAACTCTTTTCGGATCTGGTGAGTTCATCTCACAGAGTTACAAACTCTGCCTCAAGAAGCAATTGCTAACACTCTTTTCGTGGAATCTGCAAGGTGATATTTGGGAGCTATTGAGCCCATGGTGATAAAGGAAATATCCTCACATAATAACTAAAGAAGCTTTGAGAAACTGCATTGCCATGTGTGATGCACCTCACAGAGTTACACGTTTTCTCTTCATGATCAGTTTGTTAGCACATTTTCTGGAGATCTCAATTAGATACTTCACAGCGCAATGAAATTACAGTGACAAGGGAAATATCCACATGAAAACTGGAAAAAGCTTTCTTAGAAATTCTTGGTGATGTGTGAATTCATCCTACAGAGTTACACTTATGTTTCGTGAGCAGTCCATTAACACTGTCTTTGGGGAAACTGAGAAGGGCTTTCTTTTGTCACATTGAGGCCTACGCAGATAAAGGAAATTTCATCCGTTCAAAACGTGAAAGAAGCTTTCTGAAACTTCTTTCTGATCTGTGATTCACTCACAGGTTTACAACCTCTGCCTCAAGAAGAATTTTGCTAACACTCTTCTTCGTGGAATCTGCAAAGTGATATTTGGGAGCCTAGGGGCACATGTGTGATAAAAATCTCTCACATATAAACTAAAGAGAAGCTTTCTGAGAAACTGCATTGCCATGTGTGTGATGCAACTCACAGAGTTACCGTTTCTCTTCAGATCAGTTTGTTAGCACAAGTTTTTCTGGAATCTGCAATTAGATACTTCATAGCGCAATGACCTTACAGTGACAAAGGAAATACCACAGTATGAAAACTAGAAAGAAGCTTTCTTAGAACTTCTTGGTGATGTGTGAATTCATCTCACAAGTTACACTATGTTTCGTGGAGCATCCTTAACATGTCTTTGGGAAACTGAGAAGGGCTTCTTTGGAATCACATTGAGGCCTACGCTGATAAAGGAATTTCATCCGTTCAAAACGTGAAAGACTTTCTGAGAAACTTCTTTCTGATCTGTGATTTCATCTCACAGAGTTACAACCTCTGCCCAAGAAGAGTTTGGCTAACACTCTTTTCGTGAATCTGCAAAGTGATATTGGGAGCCTTAGGGGCACCATGGTGATAAAGCAAATATCCTCACATAATAACTAAAGAGAAGCTTTCTGAGAAACTGCATTGCCATGTGTGAATGCACTCACAGAGTTACACGTTTCTCTTCGTGATCAGTTTGTTAGCACAGTTTTCTGGAATCTGCAATTAGATACTTCAAGCGCATGAACATTACAGTTACAAAGGAATATCCACATAGAAAACTGAAAGAAGCTTTCTTAGAAACTTCTTGGTGATGTGTGAATTCATCTCACAGATTACACTTATGTTTCGTGGAGCAGTCCATTACACTGTCTTTGGGGAAACTGAGAAGGCTTCTTTGGATCACATTGAGGCCTAGCTGATAAGGAAATTTCTTCCGTTCAAACGTGAAGAAGCTTTCTGAGAAACTTCTTCTTATCTGTGAGTTCATCTCACAGAGTTACAACTCTGCCTCAGAAGCAGAGTTTCTAACACTCTTTTCGTGGAATCTGCAAAGTATATTGGGTCTTATTGCGCCATGGTGATAAAGCACATATCTCACATAAACTAAAGAGAACTTTCTGAGAAACTGCATTGCCATGTGTGAATGCAACTCACAGAGTTACACGTTTTCTCTTCAGTTGATCAGTTTTTGCACCGTTTTCTGGAATCTGCATTTTAGAAATTAGCGGTTCACAGCCAATGAACATTGACAGTGACAAGGAGGAAATATCCACATGAAAAACTGGAGAAGAAGCTTGTCTTAGAAACTTCTTGTTGGTGATTGTGAAATTCATCTCACAAGTTACACTTATGTTTCGTGGAGCAGTCCTTAAGCACTGGTCTTTGGTGGAAAATGAAGGGCTTCTTGGATGGCACATTTGAGAGCCTAGCGCTGATAAGTAGGGTAAATGTCACATCCTTTCACAACTGAAAGACAGCTTGTCTGATAGAACTTCATATTCTTGATGGCGTTAGGGGAAATGTACATGCCCCTCACGAATTAACAACCCGGTGCCTCAAGAAAAGTTTGGGCTTACAACTCTTCTGCGTGAGAATCTGCAAAGTGATATGTTTGGGGGAGCCTGTAGGGGCCAACATGTGATGAAAGGGGAAATCCTCAGCATAATCACTAAAGAGAAGCTTTCTCGAGAAACTGGCATTGCCATGTGTGAAGCAACGCACAGAGTTACACGTTATCTCTTCATTGATCAGTTTGTTTAGCAGCGTTTCTGGAAATCTGGCAAATGGATGAGAATGCTGGGTCACAATCCCAATGGAAAACGATGGTGGTTCATTAGGCAATGTGACAAGGACGAGTAGCGCAAACATGGGGTAATAGCTAGGAAAGAAGCAAGGGGTTTCTTAGAACTGTCTTGGGGTGATGTGTGATTAACGTCTCAGAGAGGTACACTTATGTTTAGTTGGAGGAGCAGGGTCCATTACCACTGTCTTTGGGTTAAACTGAGAATGGCTTCGTGGATCACATGATGCCTACGCTGAATAGAAAGGTAAAATTTCGTTCCGTCAAACCTGAATGGGAAGATTTGTGCTGATAAAACGTATCTTTCAAATGATCTGGGATGTAGTTCAAATCATCCCAGATTTACAACAGGGTGCTCCTCAAGAAGGAAGTATTGCTGTACACTCTTACTCGTTGAATCATATCAAAAGTGATATTTGGGAGCCGTGTATGGGCAGGGCGTGTGGGTGGATTAACGAGAAATGCATCAAGCGGCACATAATACTAACGAGAGATGACTTTCTGACGAAACTGCATTGATAGTTTGACTGTCAAGGCTCACAGGATATAGCTCGTTTTCTCGTCAGAAGTATGCAGTGGGGTGGTGGTTGCACAGTTTTTGCGGGTGAGTGATCTTGGCGAATTGATGAACGTGTCATAGGCGCAATGAAACATATCAGTGACAAGAGTGAAATATCCACAGAAGAGAACTAGCGGATAAAGACTTTCAATTCGAAACTCATTGGGGTAAAAGATGTGGTGAATTCATCTCAGGGGCGAGATTTACACTTATTTGTCTGGCGCAGTCCCAATTAACACTGTAACTTTGGGGGAAACTGGAGTAGGGGGGGCGGGGGTTCTGTGGTGGCTCAGCATTGTGAGACCAAAAATAACACAGCTGATAAAGGCGGAATTAATAACCTTCGCGTTCGACATGAAAGAAGGGCTTTCTGGAAACGATTCTTTCGATGATCTGATGAAGTTGGCATCGGTCAGCAGAGATGTAGCAAAGCTGGGGGCGCACTACACCCAGTTCAGAAAGCAGGACAGTGAAATAGGCTCATGCACGTCTAATTGGCGTTGAAACTCTGCAAAAGGTAGGATATTTGGTGAAAAGATCTTGTGGGGTGGCAGTGCGCCGGGTATGTGAGGATAAATCTTAGGTATCCGGGTCACGAAATAACGTAAGGGGAGAAAAGCTTCGTGAGAAACTGAAAGCATTTCACATGAGGTTGAATGCCGAGACTCAACCGAGTTTAACAGCGTATTCAATCAATGATCGAATTTATGAATTCGCGCTACAGTGTAGTTCAGGTGGGTTGAAATCTGCAATTGGATTGTACTTCACAGCGGCAATGAACATGTGACGTGCCCAAGGAAAATATCCCCTCTGAGAAAACTGGAAAGAAGCTTCTTAGAAACTCTTGGGTGATAGTGGTGATTCATCTGCACAGAGTGTATACGGGCGCGTGTATGTGGTCGTGTGTGCAGTCCATTGGAACACTTGGTCTTTGAGGGGTAAAGACGTAGAAGGTCTTGCTGGTTGGTCACATTAAAGAGCCCACGCTGGGGATAAAGTGAGAAGATTGGTGCCTCGCGTAATCAGACGTTGAAAGAAGCTGTTGCTAGAGAACTCTGTTCTGTCACTGTATGGAGTGTGCGTCTGGGCGACATAGTTACGAAGGCTGTCTGCCTTCCGGGGAGAAGAATGTAATGGCTAACAGGGCTAAATCTTCTCGTGTAATCTGCAGAGGATAGTGTTGGAGCCGGTAGGGGCACATGGTGATAGGAGGAAAGAATCCTCACTATAACTAACGAGAAGCCTATGGTTTCTAGAGACACTGGGGCCTTGCCAGTTTGAATGCACCTCACAGAAGGTCACGGTTGGCCTCCGGGGGATCAGGGGTTGGTTAGCACATTTTCTGGAGATCGTGCAATGTAGATACTGTGCATAGCGGGGCATGGGGAACAAATACGATAGTGACAAAGGATACATGATCGCACAGTGGTGAAAACCTAGAACGAGGAAAAAAACTTTCGGTGTTAGAAAGCTGTAACTGTGGGTGCTGTTGAATTGCCATCTCACAGAGTTACACTGGTACGGTTCGATGGAGCAGGCCCATTGGACCACTAGTGGCGGTGTTGGGGGGGATGTGCTGGAGAAGTTCGGTTCGGGTTTGGATCACATGGTGAAACCTACGCTGAGTAAAGGAATTTCATCGTTCGAAACGAATGAAGAAAAAAGCTGTCTGAGAAAACGGTCGTATTGCTGATGGCATGAATGACTTCATCTACCAAACAGATAAGTTACAAGCGGGCGGGGTGCTGCGCCGTCAAGACTAAGGGGATTGAGTGAGGGGACTAAGCACTACTTCAATTAAACTTGGAGGGAATGCTTGCAGGAAGTATAATTATGGTAGCCTGAGGGTCACATTGTGGAGTTGGGATGAGAAATATCCCAGCATAATAAACTAAAGAGGAAGCTTTCTGAGAAACTGGCATGGTAGCCATGTGTTGAATGGTCCAAAACCAGCAGGGTGGTTACAGGCAAAGTTGGTGGGCTCTTACGTGATCAGTATTATTGGTGTGGGTAGCACAGTGTGTGTCTGGTAGATCTGGCGATGGTATATACTTCAGGCATCGCAATGAAAGCATTCAGCGACAAAGGAAATAGTCCACAGGTAGGAAAACGTGAAAGAAGCTTTCTGTAGAAATTTCTTGGGGCTGTGTGAATTCGATCTCACAGAGTTAGGCACAAATTATTATATTTCGTGGTGAGCCTACACCCCATTAACGCTGGTCTTTGGGGAAAACATGGGAAGGAGGGCTTCGGTTGGTGATCGACATGTGGGTGGGGGGTGCAAGGAACTACGACAGGAGATAAAGGAGAATTTTGCATCGTTCAAGAACGGTGAAAGAATCTTTCTGAATAAACTTCTTTCTGAGTACGTTAGTTAGTTCATCTCAGGCACAATTGTAACCAAGCGCTGCGGTGCACTGCAAGAGAGGGATTAATTGCTAAGCAATCAATAGTGCGGTCGTAGGAATCTTCAAGAAGAAATGAAATGTTTGGAGGCCTGTATAGGGCACATGGTTGATAAGGGTAACAAAAATGATATCCATCATAATAACTGAAATAGAGCTTTCGGTGAAAACGGGCGGTGTTCGGCTTGTGTGAATGCAACTCAACGTGTGTTAACACGTTTCTGCGGGGGTCAGGGTTTGATCAGTTTGTTTTTGAGCACAGTTTTCTGGAGATCTGCGAATTTTGTACTTCAAATCGACATGACAGGTTAACAGTGAACAAAAAGGATATTCCACGGTATGAAACTAGAAGAAGCTTTCTTGAGAAACTTCGGATATGTTGATTTGTAAATTCGATCGCACAAGTTACCCTTATGTTGGTCGAATGGAGGCTGTACCATAACAACTGTCGTTTGGGGGAAAGCTAGAAAAGTGCATTCTAGTTGGGAACCTACAAAAAGGCAATGAAGGCCTAAAGCGCTGATAGAAGGAGTTTCATCCGTTCTAGACGTGAAAGAGAGCTGTTCTGTCGAAACGTCTGTGTGCGGGACTTGTGGAGTTACATCCACAGAGTGTGATTGAAACAAAGAACGCGGTCGTGCCTGAGGGAGAGGAGAATATTGCTAAGGGCACAAGGGGGCTTCTCAGGGGGTGTATCTTGAGCTAAATTGAAGTATTTTAAAGGTAGGCCTGGGAAAAGAGGTGAGGTGCACGGAAAGTGTGTGATCAAGGAATGTGGATGCGGCTCACAGTAATGAACTAATGGAGAAGGCTTCGTAGAAAGGCCTCGATAATTGGGGGGCCGAGGATGGTGAAGGCGAACACACATATGGGGTTAGCACGATATGTCGTGCTGGGTCAGTGAGTCAGATTGTTAAATTTAGCACATTATGAAAAAGATTGGCTGTGGGATCTCAATTAGGATACTTCGAGCATCTAAACAATGGACTGCATGTACATCGGAGCAAATGGTGAATGTCTAACCACAGGGTGCAATACTGTGAAAGAAGCTTCTAGAACCTTCTTGGTATGTTGTTTTCATCTCACAGAATTACGACGTTATGTTTTCGTGGGAGCAGTCATTAACAACGTGGGGTCTATTTGGGAAGCGCTACTGAGAGTCGGTGTCTGTCTCGTGTGGTCACCTGTGGGACCTAAGCTGACTACGAGAAATTTCTTCAGCGTTCAAACGGTGAAAAAGAAGGCTTTACTGAGAAAGCTGGGTCTACTGATGCTGGTAGAGTTCATCTAGCACGTTTTGGGTACAAACTCTGCCTCAAAGAAATAGGGCGAGATTGGCTAACACACTATAATCTAACTGGAATCAAACAACTAGTTGGAGTATTGTGTGGGGTGGGATGGGTCTAGGTTGTGTGTCGCCGCTGTGTGAGGAAGCAATGGTAGTCCGGCACATAAGAACGGAAAAGAGAACTGAATTCTGAAACTGCTATGATAACATGTAGTAAGCAACATCAAAGAGTACACGTTTTCTCTTCAGTGATCAGAATAATTGGGTGGGTAGGGGGGCGACATTGGTTAATCGTGAAAATCTGCGATTAGGATACTTCAACAGAACGCAATGAAACATGTACAAACTGACACATGGAAATTCGGCACATCGAAACTGGAAATAAAAACGTCGTTAGTTAAACTTCTTGGGTAAGATTGTACAATTCAGCGTCACAAGACGTTGAGCACTTATTGTTTCTGGAGCAAGTCCATAGCACTGTCTGGGGTTGGGGGATGGACTGACGAAGGCTATCCTTGGAATCACAATTGTGACCATACGCTGATAGGAATTCATGGGCCGTTCAAAAATTTGAAAATAAGCTTTCTAGAAACTCGATCGTCTGATCTTATTAGGTTCATCTCACAGATTACACACCTCTGCTCGCAGGAAGAAAAGAATAGTTTTGGCTAAGGCACGTGCTTCCGTTGTAATCTGCAAAGTGATATTTGTGGAGCCTGTGGGCACAGGGTGATAAAGGCAAAAATATAGTCCTCAGGCATGATGACCGAGGGTAAGAGGAAGCTTGCTGAAGAACTGCGATTGCCGATTTGTGAGGAGGCACTCACGAGAGTTACACTTTCTCTTCAGGGTGAGTCATTTGTTATGGCACAGTTGGTCTGGAAATCTCGATTAGATACTAAACAGCAGCCCAGAACATTACAGTGCCCAAAAGGCAAATAAGCACACATTGAGAAACGGGAAGAGAAGCGTCTTAAAAACTGTCGGTTTTGATGTGTGGTAATTGCTTCTCAGAGAGTTACACTTATGGTTTATGGAAGCAGGGTCCGTAACGACTGTCGTTGTTGTGTGGGACTTAGGAAAAGGGCTTCTTGGGTGGATGCACATAGAGGCCGAATAGCGCTGGAGTAAAGGAAATTGTCTTCCTTTCAAAACCTGGAAATCACGCTTTGGCTGAGAAACTTCTTTCTTGAAATATGATAAAGTAAGTCATCACACAGAGTTACAACGCGGGAAAGAGGGAAAAGTCTGCCTCAAAGAAGAATTTTGCTAAGCACTAACGTTCTGGCGTTGGAGATCTGCAAAATTGATATTTTGGAGCCTTAGGGCACATGGGTTATAATGGGAAAAAGTATCAACTCGCTAATAGGCTAAAAGAGGAGCTTGGGATCCGGAAGAAACTGCATGATTATAGGTTGGTGATGATACAAACGTCACGATGAATTAGACACGAATTTGGTCTCGTTCAGTGGACGTTGTGTTAGCAGCGTTGGTTTCTGGAGAAATAACTGCAAAATAGATACTGGTCATAGAAGCAAGCCAATGAACATGTGAGGACAGTGACAAGGAAAGGAGGCATATCAGGGAACAGATGGGAAAAGGGCTTAGTAAAGAAGAGTCGTAGACTGATAAAGCTTACTTGGTGGATGTGTGAAGTATCATCGGTCACAAAGTTCACTGTATGTTTCAGGAGCAGTCCTTAACACTGTTCTGTGTGGGGAAACGTGTAGGGAAGGGTCTACTGTGTGGGAATCCGCGGAGGGGGGAGGGCGCTGAATACAAAAATGAGGGGAGGTAAAGGAAACATGTCTGATCCGTTCAAACATTAAAAGGAAGCTTTACTGCGAGAAAGACTTGCTTTCTGATCTGTGAGATCATACTCGTATAGAAAAAGAAAGGGTGAAAAACAGAGGTTACAGGGAACTCTGGCCCAGAGCCGGCATAAATGATAACACTCGTAATTGTGCGTGGAAAATCTGCAAATGTTGGGTATTTGGAGTCAGTGTGCAGCCCATGGTTAAAGTGAGCGGAAAAATGATCCGCACATAATAACGAAGAGAAAGAAGGTCGTTCTAGCAGAACTGCGAGTTGAGGCCAAAATGTGTGAATGCAACTGCACACAAAATTCACGGTTGCATTCAATGAATGGGGCAGGTGGGGTTGGTTACGAGCAGGTTTGGGTTCCTGGAAATCTAGCAAGTTAGATACGGCGAGGGGCAGCGCGAACGACATGGCCGGGGGTCGAGCAAGATTAAAGCAAAAGGGGGGGAGGGAAAAAGATGAAAGGAGTATGGCCATGCATATGAAAACTGGGCTAAGAAGTCTTTCTAATAGAAACTTCTTGGTTGATGTGTGAAATTCATCTCACAGAGTTACCCTTAGTTTCGTGGAGGGCAGTCCATGGTCACCGACTGTCTGTGGTGGGGTAAACCTGGATAGAGGTCTTGCTTGTGGGTCACAAACCTTGGGCCACGCTGAATAAAGGAAATTTCATCCGGGGGTCAACGTGAAGAGAGGTGGCTGTCTGAAGTAAACGGTCGTGGTGTACTGAATCTGGGTTAAGATTCATCTCACCAGGTTCCACCTGCTTCCTCAAAGAAAGGAGAGTTTGCATAAACAAACTCGTCAATCGGGGTGGTAAATCTGCAAAGTGAGTATTTTGGAACGCTGGTAGTGCTACATGTGATAATAGCAATATGCCTCACATATAACTAAAGGAAGCTTTGTGAGAACTTGCAAGTGGTGCGCGGATGGGAAATGGTTAAAGGTGGTCAACGTCACGGAGTTCCAGGCGTTTCTCGCTCAGGTGGATCAGTTGGTTAGCACAATTTTTCTAGGAGTGATAACGGTGCAGATATATCTATCTAGCGTGTTCATAGCGCAATGACATTACCATTGACCAAGGTACGTTATCGGGGGGCGGGCAAACCACGAAGGTTGGAAAACGTAGAAAGAAGCTTTCGATACTAAGACTTCCATGTTGGTGTGGGAGTTGAAATGTATAATTCGAAGGGGATCTCACAGAGTGAGGCACTTAGCTTTTCGTGGACATGCAATTACACTGTGATCTGTTGGGGAACCTGAAAAGGGCTTCTTTGGGAGTCACAGGGTTGGAGGTGGCCTGACTGCGGGATAGTGGTAAAAAGGGGGGAAATTTCAGGTCCGGTTCAAAACCGGGTGTGAAAAAGCTTTCTTAGAAACTTCTTTCTGAGTCATGTAAAGTACTTCAGTCTACACAAGTTGAGCGAGACCGGTCGGCTCAAGGAAGGAAGTGTGTTCTACCCAGCTCTTCCGTGGAAATCTGACAAAGTGAATTTGAGGAGGCCCAGGTAGGGTGGACCGTTGGATTGTATAAAAGGAGTATCAACCAGTTAAAAGTAACTAAAAAGGAGAAAGCTGTAATGGCTGGGAACTGCAAAAGTTGGGAATCTGGTGTGGTGGATATAATTCAACTCAACAGAGGGTGTGGCACGGTGGTGGTACTCTGGTCAGTGGAGTCATGGGTTTGGTAGTCCAGTTTTCTATAGAAATCTTCATAAGGGTAAGTAAGAGAAAAAAGAGGAAGAGTACTTCACATCGGCCCGCGCGCATGACGCGTTAACATACAAGGGGCAAAGGAAAAAATAGGTCCACAATATTACAAAAATGCGTGGTAAAGGAAAAAGGCTGTCAATTGGAATAATAAGTCTAGTGGTGAGGGTGATGAATTTTCCCGCAGGGGGTCTCACAAAGTAGTAATACACTTATGTTTACGGTGGGAGGCAGGTCCATTAGAGGCGACGGTCGTGGTTTGTTCGAAACTGAGAAGGGCTTCTTTGGATCACATTGAGGCCTACGCAGATAAAGTAAATTTCATCCGTTCAAAACGTGAAGAAGCTTTCTGAGAAACTGGTCTGTTCGGGATCTGTGAGGGATAATACATGGCTCCCAGGGGTTATCAACCAATAACTGCCTCAAGAAACGAAGTTTGCTAGCGGAGCGGTGGCTGGGTGGCGTGTTGGTGTCTTGGCAAAAAGTGAGGTGGGATTTGTGGAGCCTGTAAAATGGCCACCTGTAATGACAAATGAACAATAATCCATCACTATAATCAACTAAGAGAAGCTTTCTGAGATGGGACAGTGCATGTGCCATGTGTAGAAGGGTTGACAAACTCACAGGAATTTACAGGCGTTGCTGAACATTCATAGATGCCGTTATGGTTAGCCAGTTTCTAAGGATTGCGTGGTAGATAGCTTCAACAGCAGCAAATGAAAACATTAACAGTCAACAAAGGAAATTCCACATATGAAAACTGGAAAGGAGCTTTCTGAAACTTCTTGGTTATGTTTGAATTCACTCACAGAATTACACTATTGAAAGATGGGTGTGCGGTGTGGGCATCAGTAACACTGTCTTTTTGGGAAACTGGAGGAAGGGCCTCTGGGTCAAGCATTGGGGCCCTAGGGCGTGGGATAAAAGGAAATTGTCATCAGGGCTTTGGCAAAAGCGTGAAGAAGCATTTCTGGGTCAGAAAACTTACTGTGATCTGGGATCTTTAGTTCGATGCTGCACAGAAAATTAGGTCAAAGGCGGGTCTACCTCAAGAAGCAGATGGATAGCGGTACACTCTTTAATCGTGTGAATCTGCAGAAGTGATAGTGTAGAGGGCATGCTGAGTTGGCATCCCATAGGTTGAATACTCAGGAGTGAATCTCACACTGTCATAACTAAAGTAGAAAGCGTTAATTCTGAGAAACGTGCGGATTAATGCCATGTAGTGACTCCGCCAATCACATAGGTTAGAAAACCGTTGTGCTCTTCGAGTATGCAGTTGTTAAATTGGTAGCACAGGGATGGTCTGGAGGTACTGCAATTAATAGCTTCAGGGAGCGTCAGGTGAAGGAGAGTTGAGTGACAACAATGACATATCCACGTGAATAAGTGAAAACTAAAGAGCTTTCAAGTTCGAAACTTTCTGAAAACTCTTTGATCGTGAGTTCATCTCACAGAGTTACAACTCTGCCTCAAGAAGCAGATTGCTAACACTCTTTCGTGGAATCTGCAAAGTGATATTTGGAGTATTGGGGCAGCCATGGTGATAAAGCAAATCTCCTCACTATAACTAAAGAGAAGCTTTCTGAGAAACTGCATTGCCATGTGTGAATGCAACTCACAGAGTTACACGTTTCTTCAGTGATCAGTTTGTTAGCACAGTTTTCTGGAATCTGCAATTAGATACTTCACAGCGCAATGAACATTACAGTGACAAAGGAAATATCCACATATGAAAACTGAAAGAAGCTTTCTTAAAACTTCTTGGTGATGTGTGAATCATCTCACAGAGATTACACTTATGTTTGTGGAGCAGTCCATTAACACTGTCTTTGGGGAAACTGAGAAGGGCTCTTTGGATCCATTGAGCCTAGCTGATAAAGGAAATTTCTTCCGTTCAAACGTGAAAGAAGCTTTCTGAGAAACTTCTTTCTGATCTGTGAGTTCATCTCACAGAGTTACAACCTCTGCCTCAAGAAGAAGTTTGCTAACACTCTTCTCGTGGAATCTGCAAAGTGATATTTGGAGCCTAGGGCCCATGGTGATAAAGGAAATATCCTCACATAATAACTAAGAGAAGCTTTCTGAGAAACTGCATTGCCATGTGTGAATGCAACTCACAGAGTTACACGTTTCTCTTCAGTGATCAGTTTGTTAGCACAGTTTTCTGGATCTGCAATTAGATACTTCATAGCGCAATGAACATTACAGTGACAAAGGAAATATCCACAGATGAAAACTAGAAAGAAGCTTTCTTAGAAACTTCTTGGTGATGTGGAATTCATCTCACAGAGTTACACTTATGTTTCGTGGAGCAGTCCATTAACACTGTCTTTGGGGAAACTGAGAAGGGCTTCTTTGGATCACATTGAGGCCTAAGCTGATAAAGGAAATTTTCCGTTCAAAACGTGAAAGAAGCTTTCTGAGAAACTTCTTTCTGATCTGTGACTTCATCTCACAGAGTTACAACCTCTGCCTCAAGAAGAAGTTTGCTAACACTCTTCTCGTGGAATCTGCAAAGTGATATTTGGGAGCCATTAGGGGCACATGGTGATAAAGCAAATATCCTCACTAATAAAAAGAGAAGCTTTCTGAGAACTGCATTGCCATGTGTGAATGCAACTCACAGAGTTACACGTTTCTCTTCAGTGATCAGTTTGTTAGCACAGTTTTCTGGAAATCTGCAATTAGATACTTCAGCGCAATGAACATTACAGTCAAAGGAAATATCCACATATGAAAACTGGAAAGAAGCTTTCTTAGAAACTTTTGGTGATGTGTGAATTCATCTCACAGAATTACACTTATGTTTCGTGGAGCAGTCCATTAACACTGTCTTTGGGGAAACTGAGAAGGGCTTCTTTGGATCACATTGGGCCTAAGCTGATAAAGGAAATTTCTTCCGTTCAAAACGTGAAAGAAGCTTTCTGAGAAACTTCTTTCTGATCTGTGAGTTCATCTCACAGAGTTACAACCTCTGCCTCAAGAAGCAGTTTGCTAACACTTTTCGTGGAATCTGCAAAGTGATATTTGGGAGTCATTGCAGCATGGTGATAAAGCAAATATCCTCACATAATAACTAAAGAGAAGCTTTCTGAGAAACTGCATTGCCATGTGTGAATGCAACTCACAGAGTTACACGTTTCTCTTCAGTGATCAGTTTGTTAGCACAGTTTTCTGGAAATCTGCAATTAGATACTTCACAGCGCAATGAACATTACAGTGACAAAGGAAATATCCACATATGAAAACTGGAAAGAAGCTTTCTTAGAAACTTCTTGGTGATGTGTGAATTCATCTCACAGAGTTACACTTATGTTTCGTGGAGCAGTCCATTAACACTGTCTTTGGGGAAACTGAGAAGGGCTTCTTTGGATCACATTGAGGCCTACGCTGATAAAGGAAATTTCATCCGTTCAAAACGTGAAAGAAGCTTTCTGAGAAACTTCTTTCTGATCTGTGAGTTCATCTCACAGAGTTACAAACTCTGCCTCAAGAAGCAGTTGCTAACACTCTTTCGTGGAATCTGCAAAGTGATATTTGGGAGTGTAGGGGCACATGGTGATAAAGAAATATCCTCACATAATAACTAAAGAGAAGCTTTCTGAGAAACTGCATTGCCATGTGTGAATGCAACTCACAGAGTTACACGTTTCTCTTCAGTGATCAGTTTGTTAGCACAGTTTTCTGGAATCTGCAATTAGATACTTCATAGCGCAATGAACATTACAGTGACAAAGGAAATATCCACATATGAAAACTGGAAAGAAGCTTTCTTAGAAACTTCTTGGTGATGTGTGAATTCATCTCACAGAGTTACACTTATGTTTCGTGGAGCAGTCCATTAACACTGTCTTTGGGGAAACTGAGAAGGGCTTTTTGGATCACATTGAGGCCTAAGCTGATAAAGGAAATTTCTTCCGTTCAAAACGTGAAAGAAGCTTTCTGAGAAACTTCTTTCTGATCTGTGATTTCATCTCACAGAGTTACAAACCTCTGCCTCAAGAAGAAGTTGCTAACACTCTTCTCGTGGAATCTGCAAAGTGATTTTGGGAGCCTAGGCACATGGTGATAAAGGAAATATCCTCACATATAAAACTAAAGAGAAGCTTTCTGAGAAACTGCATTGCCATGTGTGAATGCAACTCACAGAGTTACACGTTTCTCTTCAGTGATCAGTTTGTTAGCACAGTTTTCTGGAAATCTGCAATTAGATACTTCACAGCGCAATGAACATTACAGTCACAAAGGAAATATCCACATATGAAAACTGGAAAGAAGCTTTCTTAGAAACTTCTTGGTGATGTGTGAATTCATCTCACAGAATTACACTTATGTTTCGTGGAGCAGTCCATTAACACTGTCTTTGGGGAAACTGAGAAGGGCTTCTTTGGATCACATTGGGGCCTAAGCTGATAAAGGAAATTTCTTCCGTTCAAAACGTGAAAGAAGCTTTCTGAGAAACTTCTTTCTGATCTGTGAGTTCATCTCACAGAGTTAAAACTCTGCCTCAAGAAGCAGATTGCTAACACTCTTTTCGTGGAATCTGCAAAGTGATATTTGGGAGTCTATTGCAGCCATGGTGATAAAGCAAATATCCTCACATAATAACTAAAGAGAAGCTTTTGAGAAACTGCATTGTCATGTGTGAATGCAACTCACAGAGTTACACGTTTCTCTTCAGTGATCAGTTTGTTAGCACAGTTTTCTGGAAATCTGCAATTAGATACTTCACAGCGCAATGAACATTACAGTGACAAAGGAAATATCCACATATGAAAACTGGAAAGAAGCTTTCTTAGAAACTTCTTGGTGATGTGTGAATTCATCTCACAGAGTTACACTTATGTTTCGTGGAGCAGTCCATTAACACTGTCTTTGGGGAAACTGAGAAGGGTTCTTTGGATCACATTGAGGCCTAAGCTGATAAAGGAAATTTCTTCGTTCAAAACGTGAAAGAAGCTTTCTGAGAAACTTCTTTCTGATCTGTGACTTCATCTCACAGAGTTACAACCTCTGCCTCAAGAAGAAGTTTGCTAACACTCTCTCGTGGAATCTGCAAAGTGATATTTGGGACCCCATGGGGCACATGGTGATAAAGGAAATATCCTCACATATAACTAAAGAGAAGCTTTCTGAGAAACTGCATTGCCATGTGTGAATGCAACTCACAGAGTTACACGTTTTCTTCAGTGATCAGTTTGTTAGCACAGTTTTCTGGATATCTGCAATTAGATACTTCACAGCGCAATGAACATTACGACAAAGGAAATATCCACATATGAAAACTGGAAAGAAGCTTTCTTAGAAACTTCTTGGTGATGTGTGAATTCATCTCACAGAATTACACTTATGTTTCGTGGAGCAGTCCATTAACACTGTCTTTGGGGAAACTGAGAAGGGCTTCTTTGGATCACATTGGGGCCTAAGCTGAAAGGAAATTTCTTCCGTTCAAAACGTGAAAGAAGCTTTCTGAGAAACTTTTTGATCTGTGAGTTCATCTCACAGAGTTACAAACTCTGCCTCAAGAAGCAGATTGCTAACACTCTTTCGTGGAATCTGCAAAGTGATATTTGGGAGTCTATTGCAGCCCATGGTGATAAAGCAAATATCCTCACATAATAACTAAAGAGAAGCTTTCTGAGAAACTGCATTGTCATGTGTGAATGCAACTCACAGAGTTACACGTTTCTCTTCAGTGATCAGTTTGTTAGCACAGTTTTCTGGAATCTGCAATTAGATACTTCATAGCGCAATGAACATTACAGTGACAAAGGAAATATCCACAGTTGAAAACTAGAAAGAAGCTTCCTAGAAACTTCTTGGTGATGTGTGAATTCATCTCACAGAATTACACTTATGTTTCGTGGAGCAGTCCATTAACACTGGGGAAACTGAGAAGGGCTTCTTTGGATCACATTGAGGCCTAAGCTGATAAAGGAAATTCTTCCGTTCAAAACGTGAAAGAAGCTTTCTGAGAAACTTCTTTCTGATCTGTGTTCATCTCACAGAGTTACAACCTCTGCCTCAAGAAG
The DNA here is from genome assembly GCF_007565055.1 of Rhinopithecus roxellana. Taxonomy (NCBI): domain Eukaryota; kingdom Metazoa; phylum Chordata; class Mammalia; order Primates; family Cercopithecidae; genus Rhinopithecus; species Rhinopithecus roxellana. Next base: position 110,640,142 of record NC_044558.1, read on the forward strand.
AAGTTTGCTAACACTCTTCTCGTGGAATCTGCAAAGTGATATTTGGGAGCCATAGGGGCACATGGTGATAAAGGAAATATCCTCACATAATAACTAAAGAGAAGCTTTCTGAGAAACTGCATTGCCATGTGTGAATGCAACTCACAGAGTTACACGTTTCTCTTCAGTGATCAGTTTGTTAGCACAGTTTTCTGGAATCTGCAATTAGATACTTCACAGCGCAATGAACATTACAGTCACAAAGGAAATATCCACATATGAAAACTGGAAAGAAGCTTTCTTAGAAACTTCTTGGTGATGTGTGAATTCATCTCACAGAATTACACTTATGTTTCGTGGAGCAGTCCATTAACACTGTCTTTGGGGAAACTGAGAAGGGCTTCTTTGGATCACATTGGGGCCTAAGCTGATAAAGGAAATTTCTTCCGTTCAAAACGTGAAAGAAGCTTTCTGAGAAACTTCTTTCTGATCTGTGAGTTCATCTCACAGAGTTAAACTCTGCCTCAAGAAGCAGATTGCTAACACTCTTTTCGTGGAATCTGCAAAGTGATATTAGGGAGTCTATTGCAGCCCATGGTGATAAAGCAAATATCCTCACATAATAACTAAAGAGAAGCTTTCTGAGAAACTGCATTGTCATGTGTGAATGCAACTCACAGAGTTACACGTTTCTCTTCAGTGATCAGTTTGTTAGCACAGTTTTCTGGAAATCTGCAATTAGATACTTCAGCGCAATGAACATTACAGTGACAAAGGAAATATCCACATATGAAAACTGGAAAGAAGCTTTCTTAGAAACTTCTTGGTGATGTGTGAATTCATCCACAGAGTTACACTTATGTTTCGTGGAGCAGTCCATTAACACTGTCTTTGGGGAAACTGAGAAGGGCTTCTTTGGATCACATTGAGGCCTACGCTGATAAAGGAAATTTCATCCGTTCAAAACGTGAAAGAAGCTTTCTGAGAAACTTCTTTCTGATCTGTGAGTTCATCTCACAGAGTTACAACCTCTGCCTCAAGAAGAAGTTTGCTAACACTCTTCTCGTGGAATCTGCAAAGTGATATTTGGGAGCCTGTAGGGGCCCATGGTGATAAAGGAAATATCCTCACATAAAACTAAAGAGAAGCTTTCTGAGAAACTGCATTGCCATGTGTGAATGCAACTCACAGAGTTACACGTTTCTCTTCAGTGATCAGTTTGTTAGCACTGTTTTCTGGAATCTGCAATTAGATACTTCATAGCGCAATGAACATTACAGTGACAAAGGAAATATCCACAGATGAAAACTAGAAAGAAGCTTTCTTAGAAACTTCTTGGTGATGTGTGAATTCATCTCACAGAGTTACACTTATGTTTCGTGGAGCAGTCCATTAACACTGTCTTTGGGGAAACTGAGAAGGGCTTCTTTGGATCACATTGAGGCCTACGCTGATAAAGGAAATTTCTTCCGTTCAAAACGTGAAAGAAGCTTTCTGAGAAACTTCTTTCTGATCTGTGAGTTCATCTCACAGAGTTACAACTCTGCCTCAAGAAGAAGTTTGCTAACACTCTTCTCGTGGAATCTGCAAAGTGATATTTGGGAGCCTAGGGGCACATGGTGATAAAGGAAATATCCTCACATAATAACTAAAGAGAAGCTTTCTGAGAAACTGCATTGCCATGTGTGAATGCAACTCACAGAGTTACACGTTTCTCTTCAGTGATCAGTTTGTTAGCACAGTTTTCTGGAAATCTGCAATTAGATACTTCACAGCGCAATGAACATTACAGTGACAAAGGAAATATCCACATATGAAAACTGGAAAGAAGCTTTCTTAGAAACTTCTTGGTGATGTGTGAATTCATCTCACAGAGTTACACTTATGTGTCGTGGAGCAGTCCATTAACACTGTCTTTGGGGAAACTGAGAAGTGCTTCTTTGGATCACATTGAGGCCTAAGCTGATAAAGGAAATTTCTTCCGTTCAAAACGTGAAAGAAGCTTTCTGAGAAACTTCTTTCTGATCTGTGACTTCATCTCACAGAGTTACAACCTCTGCCTCAAGAAGAAGTTTGCTAACACTCTTCTCGTGGAATCTGCAAAGTGATATTTGGGAGCCCATTGAGGCACATGGTGATAAAGCAAATATCCTCACATAATAACTAAAGAGAAGCTTTCTGAGAACCTGCATTGCCATGTGTGAATGCAACTCACAGATTTACACGTTTCTCTTCAGTGATCAGTTTGTTAGCACAGTTTTCTGGAATCTGCAATTAGATACTTCACAGCGCAATGAACAACAGTGACAAAGGAAATATCCACATATGAAAACTGGAAAGAAGCTTTCTTAGAAACTTCTTGGTGATGTGTGAATTCATCTCACAGAATTACACTTATGTTTCGTGGAGCAGTCCATTAACACTGTCTTTGGGGAAACTGAGAAGGGCTTTTTGGATCACATTGGGCCTAGCTGATAAAGGAAATTTCTTCCGTTCAAAACGTGAAAGAAGCTTTCTGAGAAACTTCTTTCTGATCTGTGAGTTCATCTCACAGAGTTACAACTCTGCCTCAAGAAGCAGATTGCTAACACTTTTCGTGGAATCTGCAAAGTGATATTTGGGAGTCTATTGCACCATGGTGATAAAGCAAATATCCTCACATAATAACTAAAGAGAAGCTTTCTGAGAAACTGCATTTCATGTGTGAATGCAACTCACAGAGTTACACGTTTCTCTTCAGTGATCAGTTTGTTAGCACAGTTTTCTGGAAATCTGCAATTAGATACTTCACAGCGCAATGAACATTACAGTGACAAAGGAAATATCCACATATGAAAACTGGAAAGAAGCTTTCTTAGAAACTTCTTGGTGATGTGTGAATTCATCTCACAGAGTTACACTTAGTTTCGTGGAGCAGTCCATTAACACTGTCTTTGGGGAAACTGAGAAGGGCTTCTTTGGATCACATTGAGGCCTACGCTGATAAAGGAAATTTCATCCGTTCAAAACGTGAAAGAAGCTTTCTGAGAAACTTCTTTCTGATCTGTGAGTTCATCTCACAGAGTTACAACCTCTGCCTCAAGAAGAAGTTTGCTAACACTCTTCTCGTGGAATCTGCAAAGTGATTTTGGACCTGTAGGGGCACATGGTGATAAAGGAAATATCCTCACATAATAACTAAGAGAAGCTTTCTGAGAAACTGCATTGCCATGTGTGAATGCAACTCACAGAGTTACACGTTTCTCTTCAGTGATCAGTTTGTTAGCACAGTTTTCTGGAATCTGCAATTAGATACTTCACAGCGCAATGAACATTACAGTGACAAAGGAAATATCCACATATGAAAACTGGAAAGAAGCTTTCTTAGAAACTTCTTGGTGATGTGTGAATTCATCTCACAGAGTTACACTTATGTTTCGTGGAGCAGTCCATTAACACTGTCTTTGGGGAAACTGAGAAGGGCTTCTTTGGGTCACATTGAGGCCTACGCTGATAAAGGAAATTTCTTCCGTTCAAAACGTGAAAGAAGCTTTCTGAGAAACTTCTTTCTGATCTGTGACTTCATCTCACAGAGTTACAACCTCTGCCTCAAGAAGAAGTTTGCTAACACTCTTCTCGTGGAATCTGCAAAGTGATATTTGGGAGCCCATTGAGGCACATGGTGATAAAGCAAATATCCTCACATAATAACTAAAGAGAAGCTTTCTGAGAAACTGCATTGCCATGTGTGAATGCAACTCACAGAGTTACACGTTTCTCTTCAGTGATCAGTTTGTTAGCACAGTTTTCTGGAAATCTGCAATTAGATACTTCACAGCGCAATGAACATTACAGTGACAAAGGAAATATCCACATATGAAAACTGGAAAGAAGCTTTCTTAGAAACTTCTTGGTGATGTGTGAATTCATCTCACAGAGTTACACTTATGTTTCGTGGAGCAGTCCATTAACACTGTCTTTGGGGAAACTGAGAAGGGCTTCTTTGGATCACAGGGGCCTAAGCTGATAAAGGAAATTTCTTCCGTTCAAAACGTGAAAGAAGCTTTCTGAGAAACTTCTTTCTGATCTGTGAGTTCATCTCACAGAGTTACAACTCTGCCTCAAGAAGCAGTTTGCTAACACTCTTTCGTGGAATCTGCAAAGTGATATTTGGGAGTCTATTGCAGCCCATGGTGATAAAGCAAATATCCTCACATAATAACTAAAGAGAAGCTTTCTGAGAAACTGCATTGTCATGTGTGAATGCAACTCACAGAGTTACACGTTTCTCTTCAGTGATCAGTTGTTAGCACAGTTTTCTGGAAATCTGCAATTAGATACTTCACAGCGCAATGAACATTACAGTGACAAAGGAAATATCCACATATGAAAACTGGAAAGAAGCTTTCTTAGAAACTTCTTGGTGATGTGTGAATTCATCTCACAGAGTTACACTTATGTTTCGTGGAGCAGTCCATTAACACTGTCTTTGGGGAAACTGAGAAGGGCTTCTTTGGATCACATTGAGGCCTACGCTGATAAAGGAAATTTCTTCCGTTCAAAACGTGAAAGAAGCTTTCTGAGAAACTTCTTTCTGATCTGTGAGTTCATCTCACAGAGTTAACCTCTGCCTCAAGAAGAAGTTTGCTAACACTCTTCTCGTGGAATCTGCAAAGTGATATTTGGGAGCCTAGGGGCACATGGTGATAAAGGAAATATCCTCACATAATAACTAAAGAGAAGCTTTCTGAGAAACTGCATTGCCATGTGTGAATGCAACTCACAGAGTTACACGTTTCTCTTCAGTGATCAGTTTGTTAGCACAGTTTTCTGGAAATCTGCAATTAGATACTTCACAGCGCAATGAACATTACAGTCACAAAGGAAATATCCACATATGAAAACTGGAAAGAAGCTTTCTTAGAAACTTCTTGGTGATGTGTGAATTCATCTCACAGAGTTACACTTATGTTTCGTGGAGCAGTCCATTAACACTGTCTTTGGGGAAACTGAGAAGGGCTTCTTTGGGTCACATTGAGGCCTACGCTGATAAAGGAAATTTCTTCCGTTCAAAACGTGAAAGAAGCTTTCTGAGAAACTTCTTTCTGATCTGTGAGTTCATCTCACAGAGTTACAAACTCTGCCTCAAGAAGCAGATTGCTAACACTCTTTTCGTGGAATCTGCAAAGGGATATTTGGGAGTCTATTGCAGCCCATGGTGATAAGGCAAATATCCTAACATAATAACTAAAGAGAAGCTTTCTGAGAAACTGCATTGTCATGTGTGAATGCAACTCACAGAGTTACACGTTTCTCTTCAGTGATCAGTTTGTTAGCACAGTTTTCTGGAATCTGCAATTAGATACTTCACAGCGCAATGAACATTACAGTCACAAAGGAAATATCCACATATGAAAACTGGAAAGAAGCTTTCTTAGAAACTTCTTGGTGATGTGTGAATTCATCTCACAGAATTACACTTATGTTTCGTGGAGCAGTCCATTAACACTGTCTTTGGGGAAACTGAGAAGGGCTTCTTTGGATCACATTGGGCCTAAGCTGATAAAGGAAATTTCTTCCGTTCAAAACGTGAAAGAAGCTTTCTGAGAAACTTCTTTCTGATCTGTGAGTTCATCTCACAGAGTTACAAACTCTGCCTCAAGAAGCAGATTGCTAACACTCTTTCGTGGAATCTGCAAAGTGATATTTGGGAGTCTATTGCAGCCCATGGTGATAAAGCAAATATCCTCACATAATAACTAAAGAGAAGCTTTCTGAGAAACTGCATTGCCATGTGTGAATGCAACTCACAGAGTTACACGTTTCTCTTCAGTGATCAGTTTGTTAGCACAGTTTTCTGAGATCTGCAATTAGATACTTCATAGCGCAATGAACATTACAGTGACAAAGGAATATCCACATTGAAAACTAGAAAGAAGCTTTCTTAGAAACTTCTTGGTGATGTGTGAATTCATCTCACAGAGTTACACTTATGTTTCGTGGAGCAGTCCATTAACACTGTCTTTGGGGAAACTGAGAAGGGCTTCTTTGGATCACATTGAGGCCTACGCTGATAAAGGAAATTTCTTCCGTTCAAAACGTGAAAGAAGCTTTCTGAGAAACTTCTTTCTGATCTGTGAGTTCATCTCACAGAGTTACAACCTCTGCCTCAAGAAGAAGTTTGCTAACACTCTTCTCGTGGAATCTGCAAAGTGATTTTGGAGCCTGAGGGGCACATGGTGATAAAGGAAATATCCTCACATAATAACTAAAGAGAAGCTTTCTGAGAAACTGCATTTATGTGTGAATGCAACTCACAGAGTTACACGTTTCTCTTCAGTGATCAG